>NC_142530.1:25322964-25355464 GCF_964205215.1 Stylophora pistillata
ACTAACGAGGCCTCCAAAAATGGGCCAAATTCGACCTTCGAATGACGCTAATTATGCGTAAATTGAGTTTTGTCAATTTTTTCGAAAACAAAAGAATTTTTCAACAAACTACAGAAGTCTTGGTTTGTTTTACCTATAGGCGTACCTAATACTAGAATATGAGCCAATTCGATTTTTGACCGTTGCCGGTGAATGTTTGATTTTTCGTGACAACCTCTCTTGCTGTTTATCAGCATGCATATTTCTTTTCATACGTTTTTTTTTCATTCCTTGGTCGCAAATGAAAGCCAGTACAGCTATCTCTTTTCGAAGTACCTCCATTAACGTTCGAGTTTCAGATGTAAATTATTTTGTGAAATTCATCAGTAATTTATGAGAGTTATGACCAATGAATAGGCAGTATTTGAGTTACATGTTTACCTCTGTAAACCGGCCGGCCTAATAGAAATTAACTGTACGAAAGCACGGGAAGGGTTTGGAAAGATAGCAGGGAAAGGCAGATCAATCACGCGACGGAAGTCCCCAAACCAAATTTAATTGTTAAATAACTTCTGATATCAAGATATTTTCCTTCTTTGCACATTTTAGATGAAGTTACGTTACTGTTTGTGGGAGATATTTCCTTCGCTGACCCGATCAAATACTACGTAGACCACAAGTACCACACGTATAATGACACTTTCAATGAAGTGGCTCCATTCATCAGAGAGGCGGACATTTCAGTGGGTAACTTGGAGTCGCCATTTGCTAACAAACATGTTCTTAATCACGTTTACCAAGGGAAGAAAATGGTTTTGCTGCACGCTAGTCCTAAAGCCGCACCAGCGCTCAGGTGAAAATCGCAAAAACATTATTTTCGCCCTTAAATTACACGCCCTCAAGTAAATTCTGGTGAATAATTTCTGAGTAAATCTGCAATATCTAACTAAAATATTCAAAAACATAAAACAATAGAGCAATACGATAAAAGACTCTTATGACAAGGAAGATTTTGATAATTATTACTGAAATATAATTTTAGTATCGCTTGAATCATCTAGTAAGAATTCGAAGTTACGGAGTGAGGGCCTGGTGTGAACATATTATTCGTTTGCGATGAGACGTTTTAATCGTGGGGTTAAGCATGTAGTTCACCGCAAACGGGAAACGGCCACTAGACGTTTCACGTTTGCCGTTCGTAGTCTTCAGTTCTTTCATATAAGAGCCACTGACCATAAATATCGAGAATCCGCGGACAGCTGCAAAATTTCGTAATTCATTTTATCTTTGCTAAAGGACCCTTTTGATGACCCTTTTTCGGAAATTATCGAAAAGTTCTATCACCCTTTATTTTTCTCCGAAAAATCCCCGGTAACCCTTCCGGTAAAGCAAAGAAAAATTGTGCAACTTTGGCAACTTCATATGCTACAACGCGATGCAATCCCACTTTTAAATTCTGTGTGCTAGTAGATGGCCCTTTTATTTCTCGCAAAATGTTAATTTCTTGTTATGTTGTTACGTTGAAGTCTGAATAGTCACCCGTTGAAATAAAGCCACTTCGCATCTTTTTCGCAAAGGTAAAGTAAAGGTAAACTTCAGTGGCCTATGAAGAGACCTGCCATATAAACTTACAAATCATAATAAATTTCATCTTAAAGCTTTATCATTGTATTTTGATTCCTTCAATTCTCTATCTTGGCCCGCCATAAGCTGCGCGTCCAGGCTTAAAAGAGTTTGGGCTATTTTGTCGAAAATGCAATGCGACCTGCTGAACAGCTGTCCCGACCCATTTCAAGACCTTTAAAAAGGTCTAGTATGATATATTTATAAATCAAAATATACAACGTCTTAAAGCTTTACCCTTGTAGTTTAATTATTCAAAGTTTCTTTCTTTGCCCGCCATAAACGGCGCGTCCAGCTTTAGTAGAGTTCGGGCTAAAATGGTACGTTTCTGGCCAAGCTGAAAGATTGGCCTCGACCTCTTGCCTGACAGCCGTTCAAACGGATCGCCTACATTTTTTATTAGAAAAAATAAAATGAATTACGAAATTTTGCAACTATCGGCGGATTCTCGATATTTACGGTCTGTGGCTTTTAAGCTTCGCGTACACACGGAAAAAATTGGAAATCTGGTCTACTTTTGTTAGGCGCCTTGCCGCCTTACCACCATCTCTTTGCAAAGAACAATTTCGTATCCGACTTTCGGCTTGCAAAATGGCGCCATCTAACATGCAGAACCTTTTATTGTTTCTAACAATTTGAAGAAAAAAGGGAAAGATACCGTGATACAAAATTTTTTTGATTTGATGAAACTCAGCTGAGCGCTTTTAAGACGAAGAACAGTAATAAGCTCATGGTGCTTTAGTTTCTTCATATTCTCCGATAATTTCCAGATAAAGTCATTACAAGACAGTTCTTTTTCCTCAAGGACTGGAAGTAAAGAAGGTTTGCCTCCAAGCACGCGATTGTTAAAGCTTTACAACAGCAGAAAAGAACACACTTTTCAATCCGTGCGTTTTTCTTTGACTTAAAACCTACTTTCTTTAAGTTGAAAAAGGAAGAGACACAACGGCACACAGAAACAAAGGCGGGAAAAATTGTTCAAATGGTCATCTTTGCCGTTTCCCGTTTGCCATAAACGTCATTCTTAACCGCTCTGCTTCGAGCGTACTCGTACATATTGCCCATGCCCCTCTCGGTCCAAATATCTGGTCCTCCTCCTCCAAATATCTGATCCTCCACCCAGGTTTGCAGGATTTGATGCCGTAACCATTGCCAACAATCACTTGGACGATTTAGGCGGTGTAGGGGCCAATTTTACCGCTGAAGTCCTGAAAAAGACGGGTATAAAGTATTTTGGAATAAGCTTTGGAAAATACGACTCCCTTCAGGTACAGTAACAAAGCAATTTTTAACCTCATTTTCCAGGGAACGAAGCAGAAGAATAATAAAAAACCAGCATGCAGATGTAAAGTCAGACTTTTGCTTCATAACAACTATCGAATTTGATATCCTATTTTCTTATCTTAAATGAACGCAACTGATCTTTAAACTTGCATTTACCCCGCTGCCTACAGCAGTTACCTTTAACCGCCTAAAAACCAAATTATTTGTATTTATCATTTATTACATTGATTGGTCGCTGTGATTAGGTTGGTTTTAACTTTTTCAACACCCTGTTTCAAAACTGCCTCATACTTATTTTCACTGCCTTATTTCAGGAACCTCTAATTATAAAAAGAGGCAGGGTCACTGTAGCATTCCTCGGGTATTGCATTACAAATTCCTCACACACACAGAAAAACTGCAGCGAATTGAGAAAGTTGTTCGACTCTGGTCCAGCCCTTTATCGTGATGATATCGCTACCAGAGACATCAGGAGGCTAAAGAAGGTCACGCTCAAGTTTTAATAGCATTATGATTTTCATCTAAAGGGAAGAAAATTGTTTATTTACCAATAGTTATGCAATTAATTCATTTCTTATGCGTGTAAGATGAAAGGCTCAGAAAAAAATCCATCATTGGCGTGGAATAGCCCACGCCACTCAGTTACTAGA
The DNA here is from genome assembly GCF_964205215.1 of Stylophora pistillata. Classification (NCBI taxonomy): domain Eukaryota; kingdom Metazoa; phylum Cnidaria; class Anthozoa; order Scleractinia; family Pocilloporidae; genus Stylophora; species Stylophora pistillata. The sequence continues at coordinate 25,326,501 of NC_142530.1, forward strand.
TAGACGCTGTATTCAACCTGACCTACATCGTTACGTATTAAGAACGAGCAAGATGAATTTTTAGACGGTGTGCAAATTTTACCGGAGCAAAGTCGTTCTTCACCACCTACCAGTTAAATGTAGCTTTATTTCCTTAGTTGATCAAATCTCTTTATGTACATACGAAACAAATTTGCAATACCCCCTTCATTTGGCCTTTCCATTAGTTGGTAGCAGCCGAAACATAGTTTATTGTTCTTTTTTTATGGCTTGATCTGCTGCCATTTCTGTTTACTTTCAATTCGACTGGATTTGATATCTCATGAATTTGATGTAACTAATCTAGTCGATTTATTACGTGAACCAAGTTTCTGTTTTGCCGTTGATTTTCGAAAAGCCTATGATCATGACAAAAGTCTAGAGACACAACCAAACTTTAACAAAAAAAAAAAAGAGGAAGTATTAATTCAAATAGTTCAACTGGCGCAGATATCGAAATTAATTAAGATTAAAGAGTATAAACTGTTTCTAGCTAGAGCGTCAGAGTATATATGACTTCGGCCGTATGTACCACCTTCTGGCGGGACGACAGCTGTCCTCTGACCTAAGATCGTTCCTCTCAGAGAGTCACAGAGAAAAGAACTCACGATTTACGAACTACACACTCTTATTTCATTCGCACGGAGACTTTAAAACTAAACTTAATTTCTCTACATTTCATTTCTTCCTCATCGTATTTTTTTACTTCCATAGGCTAAAGTTGACATTATCGTCGTTTTCATACACTATGGTAGAGACCTCCGTTTACGACCTCTTCCCTATCAAAATCACATAAACAAACACCTGTTGTCTCTTGGTGCGGATCTGATCATCGGAGCCCACCCACACGTTCTTCAGGATCACTGTCTTCAGGATAATAAACTTATCGCTCACAGCTTGGGAAATTTTCTTTTTCATATTAACCGACCACCGAGCGCTGTCAGTCCGGTAACGCTGTTAAAGTTTAACTTTTGATAACATGTACTTATTATACCAAAACGAACCGAAGAGAACTCTTTGGGAAGCCTGACCGCACTAGGTTCAAATTTGTCGAGAAAGCTTCGTTAAATTAATGGTGCTCTGATCCCGGGAAGTATAGAAATCTTTTTCTATGTAAAGCACCGAGTGTCGTCAATCCGGTGACGCTTCTCTAGTTTAACTGGGAAAATGCTTGCCTTGTTGCCATGACGTACAAACCTCGCTGAGCTCGATTCGTTCGTCGTGACCTCTTGCCGAATATTTTTTTCTGTCCCAACCCTCCAGTGTAGTCAATAGATACACATCCTTAGCTAATTTGAATTGTAGGTATGGGAAAAGAAAAAATCCAAGTCCTTTGAAACAATTCGAAACTCAGATTTTCCTAAAAACGACTTGACTACTAAACTGAGGGGCCGAAGAGAACTCTATCGTAAGCCGGGCCATAATATGATTTATATTTGTCAAGAAAGCTTCGATTATGATGCTCTGATCGCCGGGAAATATATAAATCTTTTTTTTTTTATGTAAAAATATAGTAAGCAAGATCATGTGGAAGGCGTATTGCTTCTTGAATAGATCTTTCATACAATACCTTTTACGTCACTCTAACCATCGCCACATTCCAACGAGAAGTACCCTCTTGACACCATCGATGAATTGGTCATTTCTTTGCGTAAACCTACCTCTTTTTGTTTCTTCTTTTCTATTTTCGTTTTATTTCGTATAGATTTTGATTTACATGCTCGTGTGTCGGTCTCTTTTGTTTTTCACTCGTTAGCTTGTTTTTGTTGGCTTGGCTATCCTCTAACTCTATTTCAAATTTCTATGTCCACGTTCAATTTCTGTTTCAGGGCGTTTACGGAAGATTCGGCAGGAAACCTGATAAATATTTGATTAATGTATATGAGCACTTTACCCTCGGGAACTGCAACGAATTGAAACTATCCCGGGTGCTTAAAGTCACCGTTTCAAGGTATCGTACTACATTGCAAAGCTTGTGAAAACTGCGACCAACTTGTTCATCTTCAAGCATTAATTTTAAACTTCTTTAGAGACGATGGCTTAGTTTGGAATCTGACGGAAGCATTAATGCTGGCTGCTATCATACCGTCCGTTGTCTCTGGAGAGAAATCTTAAAAATTATTATGGGAATTGATAACGACCCATGATGGAGGGGTGAAAATGTCATGGAAATAGTGGATGGGGGGTCATTTTTGAGAGGTAGATTCGAGTGAAATGCGACCGTCTACGAAGTGTTCTGGAAATTTTATTTTAGTGGTCTATGTTTGTTAGCTGTTGTCAGACATAAGCTGTAAAAATATACATCTATTAAGCTTTTGATCGGACAACATTTGAGAATGTACGCTCCAAAGGAAAACATATGACAATGTCGAATTCGTTTCAGTAAAATAGGGCCACCAATAATTTTAAGTAAGAAGGCTATTGCAAACGAGTTTAAATCGAGTATCATGTTCATAAACACAGGATCAAGTAGTTTTTTTTTTTGATAGAGAAAAAGCTAGATGGGTATTACAAATATCATACAAAGAAAACAAAAAAGAGATTTTATCACAATACAGCCGTATAACGGGTGTCTTTTTTTTCACTTTACATCTCCAAGAAACAGCGTGTTTCCCATAGCAGCAATAGCTTTAGATTGGGGTCTCTGCGATTAGGGTTTCAAAAAATCAGTCACTAGAAATTAGTTTTTAAAAGAGGTAAAACCTTTTATTATGATTTTTCATTTTTTTTTTTTTAGTTATCCCTTATGGTCTCTTTTTTAGGAAAGGAGTTGTGAATGCAAAGTATCTTCCAGTGAAAATCGCTTTTGACAGAAAAAATAAGCGACTGCACCCTGAACCTACAAAGGACGCAAACTGGATTACCGTGTGCGGAAATGAAGATCAACATTGCCAATGTACCAAAAATTAGAATGAAGTCTCACTGGGAAGAAGTCAGTCCATGAAAATTTCAACTTCCTAGCTCAGTAAACTTCATAAAGAAGATGAATAAATGGAGTAAAACTGAGTTCGTATAATGCATAAATTATTTTGATTGATCCAAATGTGTCACGTGACCGAACACACCCTGAGCCAACAAAGAACGCAAGATGGATTACCGTGTGCGGAGATGAAGATCAACGTTACCAATGGTCCAAAAGTTAGAATCAAACCTCACTGGGAAGAAATCAGTCTTTTGTGCTCAGTTCTAATCGCAGTTGGAGGGAGGGATTACTTAATGTGATCGTAAATGACTTCATTTACGAAATAAACCAGTCAAATTTCTCGTCTATAATAAACATTGTTTATTGTGCGTTGTCACAGCGTAATAAACTAACCCACGCAGATCGAATCAATAGAAACAAGTCCCGTGGAATTTTCATACTTAGGTTAAAAAGAACTTCCCTGCGTTTCCCTATCCCTTCCATAAAAAAAAAAGTAAAAACTTAGCTTATGAGCAGAAAATCTGGTTCAAAATAAGATTTCTTTGTAGTACTTTGCGATGGAATCATTTCAAGTTCCCCTCCTTCCATCTTTCGAGTTCGCCCCGTGAAATAAGACGAGTTCGTTTCCACCTTTTCCAGTTGAGTATGGTGAAACAGCGAAATTTTTCCGGAATAAGTTAGGTTCGGTCAACAGACCACGGAATTATATACATTCAGCAAATCTCAAGCAGGGAAATAAGTCGCATCATGTATAGTCTTAGCTTTCAAGTTTCAGTTAAACTGTTTCCGATTGTTTGGTTCCTGTCTTACGTCAATAAAAGAGAACAATGATGCAAAGCAAATACGCTATTGGACTATTTTCCAATCATCATTTGAAGACTAGAAGTTTTTCTCTGGTAGTTAAGATTTAATCATTCTTCTCGATGTTTTGGCCGCCTTTTAGTGCGGGTGACTGACACCTGTCAGCTTTGTTACAAGTACCCGTTATCGGCTACGTGAGTTCTCCTTTAAGCTATTCATCCAGTTCGATAATTTCGGCTGCGCGAGTCCAGTTACTTCGATTACGGTCGCTCCACATATTTTCACCAACTGGAATATTGCTATTTGACATTGCTAAGCCTTCTACTAACACCGCGACTAAAAAAATTAGCTCTAATGCAACTGTTTCTCGGCGTTGCTTGGGATCCTTGCGCGGGTTGTACCATGCTGGTGTCTGGTTGCTCTCTTTCGATGATGTTTTTCCTGATGAACCAGACCTTGACGCAGAACTTTTACCATAATTTGCACGATTCTTGCTGCATTTTTTAGCTCTCTTTTTCCTTGAGAGTGAGGTGGAAGCCTGACGGCAAGTGGCGAGCTGGTGAAAGTCAACGCAGTCGATGTTGACGCATCCAATGTCACATTTCCAAAAGTTATCCATCACATCAAGTGGTAGAATCTCGAAATCCCGAATCTCCTCCTCGTCATAGTTGTAGTGTAATTCTTCTTTGAAAACGGGAACTAACGCTCGATCAATATCGTTAGTACCCTCCTGCTCACTTTGTACGTCATTTCCCGCGAGCTCAGATAGCGAAATAGATTGTTCTAAACTGTTTACCTCGTCGTCGGCGCTGCGTCCCCTTCCTTTAACATTTAATGAAGAACTCGCTACAATGTTTGCCAAAGCTTCGCTGCTTTGCCTTGAATACTGCATTGCCATATCCCATTTCTCTTGAGTGTTTCTAAGGAGTTCATCATTAAACACTTGACTGGTAGCATTAACTAGGGCGGTTTTTAGAGAAATTGCCTTCGATTCAACGTTTTCCACCAATGCTTCCAGCGGCATTTCGCTCATTCCATCTTGAGGCTGGACATTAGACGTCAATTTCTTCACGGTTGCTTTTAGTTCTTGCACTGTCTGTTCCACATCTTCCACAATGCTATGAACTTTCAGTACAATTCTAGCGGTAAGTTTTAAAGTTACCTTGAGGTCCTTGTAGACTGTTTTTATGTCTCGGATGAGGCTTATTAATCCTCCCATACCTTAATAAAAAGCTAGCGAAGGGTTGTCCTTAACTGACAGCAAACCAACCTCTTCTATTCCGTTTGTACTCTGCTCTGATCCATTCCCTTTTAGCTTCCTTTTACATCGAAGTCGTAAGAAAAGTTATCCGCGAGTTTGAATAATTTGCAGCTTACACTGGGTGGGACTCGTAGAAACAAAGCTGGCCAGTTCGAGATGGAATTGGGTGTGGTAGTTTAAACGACAGCTGTTGACATGAGTTTCCTTCCAATTCCATTGGAGGGAAAAAGGCGTGAGTTTGAAAACTGGGCCCACCTATACTTTTCACAACACATTTTTTTAATTCCATAGCGCGGATTTTGAAAATGTTTTCCAGTTTAAAGTAATCCTAAGGGAAAAACACTTCATTGAGAAGCAACGTGAAGGTCTGGCTATCCGTTCGCGGGTTGTTAACGTTTGTTTACTTCGGTACTCACAATTTCCTTGTTTCTTGTTGGAGACAGGTTATAGAGGCTAAAAACACGGACATTTACGCCAATGTGTAGAGAGACACTGTCACTAGTCATCCTCGATTGTGTAACACTTACATCAGCGAAAACGACAAGAAATGGTCGATATTTTCGTCGGGAAATCAAGACTTAAGCTTCAGCGTGCAATCGAACTCCATTCCGGCGAAAATATTCATTTAGACTAATCCTTTAAGGTGACACGGTGAATATCATTACGTCAATTTGTCGAACTACACAAATACGGCAGAAATTCTATCCTAGTGCCCAAAATCGGCTACTAGCATCTTAAATCCAAAACTTGCCACTAGTGTCCAAAATCCAAAATCGGCTACTAGTGTACAAAATCCAAAATCAGCCACTAGCGTCCAAACTCCAAAATCGACCACTGGTGTCCAAACTCCAGAATACTGAAATCGGCCACTCGTGTCAAAAAATTTTCACCTATCCTAAAATCAAATGGAAACTCTAGAAATGGAAACATTTTTATTCGCTTGCACTGGGATTTGTTTTTGCGTTTGGTACCGGGGCAGCGCAGTCGCAAATGCAAGGTAAAAAAAGGCATGCGTTTCATGCAACAACGGCCGCGAAAGCGTGTCCCATTTCAGAAGAAAAATTGGCATGGAGCGTAGCCATCTATATGAACCGAAAGATGCTAGCTGGGCCAAATTCGTTCGAAATATTATGCTGTTTAATTAAATGAAGTAAAACTCACAATCATCAAGTTGACTCACGAACCAAGCTGAAAAAATTTCCTTGACGCTGCCTCGTTGAAAGATTGGCCTAACCACGCACTCCTAGTGTACTCTTCGACTTCTGGATACGAATTTTTCGTCCCTTAATTTAGTAGTATGTATATATGGAAGAAGATGAAAAAGCAAGCAACGTAGATTTATTTTGGCAAAAGCTGCTGTATCGCCCACCACCTTGCAAAAATCATCATACTTCCATTGTGTTCGGGCATCTTACCTTCACTGCGCTTGCGTTCGTTGTGAATGTCGTTGCGTTCATATTTATACTTGCGTTTGCGTTTGCATCGTACGCGTGCACCAGACTCATTCAATTATATTCGCTCGGACGAAGAGCTACGCTCGAAACGCCATCTTTACAAACTTATTATGGTGGTTAATTTACATTGTAAACTTAGTTGATAAAACCAGTTTATCTTGCGTTAAACGTGTTAATCTTGGTATCCGTTAAATTGAGTGGAGTTTGAAGAAGCAAGGGCCCACTTGAATTAAACATACTTTAAGTCAGCATTTGATCTACTACTCTTTAATGTGTCTGTCAAGAAGAGGTAAATTCCCGCTAAAAAATACACCAAAACGAATAAGACGGGCAAAATAAACACATAGATATGACGTTACAAAACTCATACCAAATGCTGAGGAAATATAAGAAACACAAAGCACTCGCAGGGATAAGGTTTACCCATAGAATGACGTATAAATAGAACACCCTGCTAAAAGGGGCGTGAAACATGAATTCTAAATAGGGCGTAGTTAACATATTGCACGAAAATAATGATGTATATATAAACGATACGTGAAAAAACGGAAAGTTTGAGCGTAATTTAGAAGATTTATAGATATGTAAAAACAAAATTACTTAATGCAAATTTAGCTCCACCAACCGTGGGGGAAAATCAGGCTAGGTGTCTGTGTACACAGAATCAATTATTGAAAACCTTACTTCACTCTTCCTAGCCTCAAGGGGAAGGGGCATTGGTTGACCTTTATGGATAATGAAAAACTGCAAAAAAAACGACATGACGTGGAGTAAAAATGGATAGCGACCGTTATACTAGTGAAAAACATTTTACTGACATCTCCAGCTTGGTTTTTTAAGTAATCGTGTCATGAGTTTTGTAATCATCTTTTTGGCGTTTTTCTGGCTAAGTGTAGTAGTCGCAAATAAAGGTAAGACATGTTCATGATACAAGTTTAGAAACTAAATTATAATAACAGAAAACGACAGTAAAGTATTCTGGTTACACACAAATGAAATAAGTAAATGGAAATCTCCAGTAATTCAGATATTACCTAATCTAGATCTATTCAGCGCACAATGGAAGTCTTTTAGAAAAATGTCAACTCGCCCATGATTCATTTAGCCTTGAATAAACATAGCTTTGATAATATCTATTTCGATAAAGTGAACAAAGAATCGACCTAAAATCGTATCTGAACCTTCTACTGAATCACCAAAATCTTTAGAAAATTAAAGCCCTACTGTAGATTATTTTTCAACAAATTATATGACTCTCCCCACTGTAGCTTCGCTCTTTCCAGGCACTGTTTGCCTGAAAAAATGCAAAAGGAATGAAATAGAAAAAGCACTTTGTGTTAGCACTCTTGCTAAGACAAACTTAGCGCTTACCTAAACCAAAATCGATCCTCATTGGATATCAGTCAAACGCGTTCTGTGACTATACTCTAAGCATAATCCTAAATCTTGAATTTTGATTTGAATGAAAACATCTGTTACGGTCTGTCTTAACCTTATTGGTAAAGGTAAAACTCTGATCTCACCAACGCGTCGGGTAACGCGTTGGCCAATGTGTCAACTGACTGTCAGCGGACTGTCTTGTAGGGCTAATCTTGCTTCTAACGCGTCGATTGTGTGTCGGCCGACGCGTTAGTATTAGAGAGATTTAGCACCGCATTGCGTGAAACGGCAAACATCAGCTTGCCCTTCCGCGTTTGACGTAAAATAGCGAGAACCTTGCTGCTTTAGCTTGGCGTCAGCTCAACTCATGATGGATTTGAATGCACCTTTGTATTACTTACTTACATGTGAAATTTAAGTCTTTCTCTGCGTTTGGTACGAGGTTATGGAACTGTCTAAACCCTGACTTGCGTAAGCTCACGAGAAGAGCATTTAAAAGGAAAACTCAAAAGTTGCTTTTGACTATACTTGGGATTGAGGACTATAATGTTGACGGCCATTCACTGATATTGAAATTCAATATCAATGATTATCGAAAATTATAACTGTAGTACTTCGCTCACATCCGTATATCACAATTCTCTCCTCTCTACTTTCCAGTCTGCTCTGCCTGTATTTGATTGTTATGTCTTGCTTTAACTCACTAGGAATTTTATTGTATTTAATTTGTATGACAACTGTACGTATCTTTTAGCTTATAATATCGTAAACTAATGCATGGCTTATAACCCCAATAATATTGTAGTAATGAAATCTCTTTAGTTTATTGTAAAATCTCTTTAGTTTATTGTGGTAACCAAACTTCTCTAGCTTGCAATGTGTTGTATTTACTTATTTATTTCTAATACCCGCCAAGACTAGCTAATGCTATATGCGGGTTGTGTAAATTTGCTTGTAATGTTCTGTAAAAATAATAATAAACAACAAAAAAACTTGCAAGGAATAGTTTTGGTGCGCTTTTTCCGGCAATTAACTTCTGCTCTGTGAGAAAAAAAATGAAGAAAATTTCATGTACACGGCAAACGCGAAACAGGTTACTTTTACGTAGAAACGGCAAAGAGCAACGGGCAAACGTGAAAAGATGGCGGGGAAAACAAGGTCACCCAGTCACTCTTGCAATTCACGTAAACGCGGTGCTAAATCTCTCTAATGTGTCGGTAGTGTGTCGGCCGAAGCATTGGCCGATGCGTTGGCCGACACGTCGGTTGGTTGATCTTACCAACGCGTCGAAGAGTGAAGGCCGACGTGTTGGTGGTGTGTCTACTGAAGTGGGTGTCTGTGTAAACTGAATCAATTATGGAAAGTCTTACTTCACTCTGCCTCAGCGGGAAAGAACATTGGCTGACCTTTATGAACAATTTGACAAACTGCATAAAAAACATTACGTGGAGTAAAGATGGATGACCTTTATGAACAATTTGGTGTTTCCCTTACATTGTCTTATTATTATCGATAAGGGACCAAGCTTACAAGGATACGCTTTTTTTTCGTGCTTTTTTTCTTGCAGAGCATGTATCCTTGATATTCGTGGGAGATATTTATTTCGCTGGACCGGTCAAATATTACGTGGAACATAAGCATAACACATACAATGATTCTTTCAACGAAGTGGCTCCATACATCAGAGAGGCTGATATTTCTGTGTGTAATTTGGAATCTCCATTTGTCAACGAAGAAGTTTATACTCACAAGTACAAAGGTGAAAAGTCAGTTTTACTCAATTCTAACAAGGATGCTGCATCAGCGCTGAGGTATACGAGATTAATTAATTTTTCGAAAATCTTTTGACGACGCATGTAGAGAAACTTTAAAGCAAGGATGAAGTTTTAACTTGTGTGCATCAAGAGAGCACCTTAGTCTCTCTTGTCGTTGTTTTCAGGAGAAAAGGGGACGAAATCCTCCGACCACTCCCACTGAGGAGATAATTAATGACCAGTTTCTAATTATTCTAAATCCTGCATTGAATTGGCTTCACTTTATTGCATCGTATGGTTGGTCTAGGAAACTTTTGCCACGTGCCGTACTAATCGCGAGTTGTTTACCAATTTTTTTGCGATTTAGACAGTCTTCTCGTCTTTTAGGGTTTTCATTGGCCCCTTTGCTCTATCGACCTTTGTAATGACTGGCAGTTGCGGTCATTATGGCTTTAGTCTTACGGCACCCAGTAGAGGTTCTCAAAGAGGTGATGGCTTTTACGGCTTACGGTTGAAACTTTGGCCATTTTACACTTTTATGATTAACCTAAAATAACACAAAATGACACACTAGAAAAGTAAAAAAAATATATTAACGGTCAATGTTTTTAACGACTCACGGTAAAAGTCCTCACGTTCTAGAAAACTTTCACACCGTTTTGGCTAACGTTGTAAGTAAGTCAGTTTACAACTGTTCTTACGTGCATATGATCTTGACAGTTTATTTTTCTTGCAGGTTTGCAGGATTTAATGCCATAACACTCGCTAACAATCATTTGAACGATTTTGGTGCTGAAGGAGCTAATTTTACTGCGGAAGTCCTTAAAGAGATTGGGATACCATACTTTGGTATAAGTTTTGGCGACTATCTTTCTTCTCAGGTACATAAAAAAGCGAAATATAACTTTTAAACCACATTTTTCGGTCTTGTTAAGTTGCATGCTTTTCTATGGCTGTGTATTTAACGATTACGAAAAGACAGTGGTAATAAAATCAACGACAAAAACGATAAAAAGTTAGCAAAAAAGAACTAGAACTTAAAAGAAAAAAGATATAGAGTTTTGCTTGGATTTACTACGCTATTCCCTTGAGAAAGGTGCTCCACTATCGCTTGATATAGGGTGACCGCGTTAATACGGAGCCAATAATACAGGTTCGACTGTATTTCGCTACAAAGTAGTAGAATACTTGTATCCTTACCTCCACTGAGGATGTAAATGAAAAGGGAGATGGTGTCTTTTTCAGGTAATTCTGACCTTAAACTTTAAATTTCCGCGTGGTATCATAATCATAATCATACTACTCTTTTTGAGGGCGGTAAAGGGTATTTTCGTGATTCGTGAATGGTCTATTTTTTCCCTTGAAACGTGAAATGGCTTGTTTTTTTCTCGTGAATCGTGATTTCATTAGTAGCCGTGAACCGTGATTTTCCAAAATAACTCTCCGTAAAATGAGAAAGAAGAATTTAATTGAATTTAATTCGTCGTGAACCGTGATTTTGGTTGTAGTTTCGACAGTAATTAACAATGACCGTGAATTGTGAAAGGACCAATTCATTTCCCGTGAAACGTGATCTTGCCTCCCCCCCTTTTGTACCACCCTCTTTTTTTGTTAAAAACTCGAATCATTTGGTTTAAGATCGTCGTATCCACTATCTACACCCCGAAACTCGTAGAACCCACTTTTCACGTAACCTGTTAATTGGTTTCAATATTTCATTTCTACAGGAACCTCTCATTATAAAAAGAAAAGGAATCGCTTTGGGATTTCTTGGTTACTGTGACTCGCCATCAGTTTTTAAAAACTGTTCTCAAATGAGAATGTTGTTTACTTCTGGTCCTGCCATTTATCGAGATGACGTTGCCACAAGGGACATTAACGAGTTAAAGGTTTTTTACCGCAATGCTAAATATCTTTACAGAAGGAATTTCAGCTTTTGAAACGTTCTCATTCGTCCAATTTGTCGTTATCTGCAACTTAGAACTCTCCCAGGAATGTCAATTAATTAATTGGCGAAGCCAAATAATTCGATGTTCCCTTTTTCCCACAATCACTCAAGGAAGGCTGCGTGTGTGGAATTATAATTTTGACGCTGCATTTATCCTCGGAAAACAAACCTTAAGAATTCTCTCGCCAATCGCCATTCGTGAGGACCACCCTGATGTGAGGGAACCTAAATCTTATAAATAGCCTACCTTTCGCGCGGAAATGTGTATGTCTATTTGTCCGCGGACTTTATCTCTTCCGAGAACCGAGTCGCTTTCTGAGAGCAAAGGTACAGAAAAACTGTGATTTTCCAGGAATAGAAAACGTCCAAGGTCAAATATATGAGCACATTTTTTCTCCAAATGGAGGCTATTGTGTTTATTATCTATAAATTATTTTTTCAACGAGCGGGGAAAATGTTTACGCCGGAACAGCTTACAGTTTGCGGCATTGGGTGTTTACTTTTCAGTGAAGTCTGGTACTACTTTATGAACAAACAGATATTCCCCTTCTTCTGAGAGAATAGCTAAATGCTCTTTCATATTGATTTAGATTTTAAAATTGCTTTTATCGTAGTAAATGTAAAGTTTGAAAATGGGGAATATCACTTGGGGTATATCCTCGGATGTTTCCTAGTTTATCCGGGGCATATTCGATCTCGTGATGCGTCTAAACCACTCGCGCGCGAGGAAAACTGTCAGATGGATTATAAAAACCTATAACATTAACATTGCCTTTTTAATTTTTGAAGGCTAAAGTTGACGTCATAGTTGTCCTGATGCATTATGGGGAAGAAACTTATTTAAGACCGATCCCCTACCAGCTTCATATAAACAAACACCTGATGTCTCTTGGCGTGGATATAATCATTGGAGCCCACCCACACGTGGTACAGGGACATTGTGTCAATCATAACAAGCTAATTGAAGACAGCTTGGGGAATTTCCTGTTTCATCCAGTCCCTTATAAAAGGGGCAGCAATCCAGTTACGTATTCATCTGTCCAACCAACCACGTTTCCTCTTTTTCTTTTCCTTTCTCTTCCTTCTTTCTTTCCTTTTTTTTTTTTTTAATTTTTTATTCCATAAAAAATTGTCAAATACTTGTGGAAAAAAATTCGTGGCTGGTATGACGCGGCGTTTCGTCTCAGCCAAGAGACTCATCAGATACTTAACGAAAATTTCCAGTGAACTCGTCGAGCATCGAGCTCAAAGTCTCGTTCGCGAACAAGATGTTCGCAGTCTGGCCCTCTATCGCAGAAGGATTCCCAACCGCACGCTTTCGAGTTACAATATATACAATGAAAAACTGTGAAATACTTGTATATTTTTCTTTTTCCTATTTCCCCATGTGGCCATGTAACCTGCATCGTGTTTTATATGATCTGTATGGAATAGCCACTATTTATCACCTAGCGGGGAACTTTGGGGGATAGGATCACATGGTTGTCAGGGGAACGGAAGGGGTATCAGTGGTCGCAAACAAAGCATGAGGGGGACTATGGCACATTGACTAGCAATTAACTGCTAATGATCAGCAATGGGGGGATCAAAAGATTATATAGAACAGCTAGATTGTACCGTGATATGGTGACACAACCAAAATCCTCCGACCCTCCCCTCCCCCCCGGCGATATGTATAATGAGCGGTCCTTAATATGCAGGTTCATTACTTTCTAGTTAAGCGAAACATTTTTCCTTACCTATTAGTCAATACTTAACGCATTTTTTTTTCCTTTCCTTTTTTCATATAGAGTGTGTATGGAGGTTTTGGTAAGAAGCCCAATAAATTTGAAATTGAGGCATACGAGCATTATGCCTATGGCAATAGCAACGACTTGAGAATATCCCGGATTCTCAAAGTCAACGTTTCAAGGTATAAGTCACTGCTGTTTATTTATTTATTTATTTATTGTCATCTATTTGACTGTTTTCGAACAGGGAATTAATGATTTGATGAAAGAAATATATATATATATTTTTTTAAGATCAACTTCTCAATTTTCTCAGTCACAAGACCTCACTAGTAATTCTCCTCACTGTCTAGCTGCCATACAACTCTCATGATGTTAGTTCTAAGAATTTGGTATTGGATCTACCTATAATCCACTAATTGATATTTGTCTGTATTCTCATTCATCGTCTACTTGATGCTGTATTGATATTTGGTATTGAATCTACGTATAATCCACTAATTGATTTTAGTCTGTATTCTCATTCATCGTCTACTTGATGCTGTATTGATATTTGGTATTGGATCTACGTATAATCCAACAATTGATATTTGTCTGTATTCTCATTCATCGTCTACTTGATGTTGTATTGATATTTGGCATTGGATCTACGTATAATCCACTAATTGATGTTTGTCTGTATTCTCATTCATCGTCTGCTTGATGCTGTATTGATATTTGGTATTGGATCTACGTATAATCCACTAATTGATGTTTGTCTGTATTCTCATTCATCGTCTGCTTGATGCTGTATTGATATTTGGTATTGGATCTACGTATAATCCACTAATTGATGTTTGTCTGTATTCTCATTCATCGTCTGCTTGATGCTGTCTTGATATTTGGTATTGGATCTACGTATAATCCAATAATTGATGTTTGTCTGTATTCTCATTCATCGTCTGCTTGATGTTGTATTGATATTTGGTATTGGATCTACGTATAATCCACTAATTGATGTTTGTCTGTATTCTCATTCATCGTCTGCTTGATGTTGTATTGATATTTGGTATTGGATCTACGCATAATCCACTAATTGATGTTTGTCTGTATTCTCATCCATCGTCTGCTTGATGTTGTATTGATATTTGGTATTGGATCTACGTATAATCCACTAATTGATGTTTGTCTGTATTCTCATTCATCGTCTGCTGGATGCTGTATTGATATTTGGTTTTGGATCTACGTATAATCCACTAATTGATGTTTGTCTGTATTCTCATTCATCGTCTGCTTGATGCTGTCTTAATATTTGGTATTGGATCTACGTATAATCCACTAATTGATGTTTGTCTGTATTCTCATTCATCGTCTGCTTGATGCTGTCTTAATATTTGGTATTGGATCTACGTATAATCCACTAACTGATGTTTGTCTGTATTCTCATTCATCGTCTGTTTTATGCTGTATTGATATTTGGTATTGGATCTACGTATAATCCAATAATTGATATTTGTCTGTATTCTCATCCATCGTCTGCTTGATGTTGTATTTATATTTGGTATTGGATCTACGTATAATCCACTAATTGATGTTTGTCTGTATTCTCATCCATCGTCTGCTGGATGCTGTATTGATATTTGGTTTTGGATCTACGTATAATCCACTAATTGATGTTTGTCTGTATTCTCATTTATCGTCTGCTTGATGCTGTCTTAATATTTGGTATTGGATCTATGTATAATCCACTAACTGATGTTTGTCTGTATTCTCATTCATCGTCTGTTTTATGCTGTATTGATATTTGGTATTGGATCTACGTATAATCCACTAACTGATATTTGTCTGTATTCTCATTCATCGTCTGCTTGATGTTGTATTGATATTTGGTATTGGATCTACGTATAATCCAATAATTGATATTTGTCTGTATTCTCATTCATCGTCTGCTTGATGCTGTATTGATATTTGGTATTGGATCTACGTATAATCCACTAATTGATGTTTGTCTGTATTCTCATTCATCGTCTGCTTGATGTTGTATTGATATTTGGTATTGGATCTACGTATAATCCCCTAATTGATATTTGTCTGTATTCTCATTCATCGTCTGCTGGATGCTGTATTGATATTTGGTTTTGGATCTACGTATAATCCACTAATTGATGTTTGTCTGTATTCTCATTCATCTTCTGCTTGATGCTGTCTTAATATTTGGTATTGGATCTACGTATAATCCACTAACTGATGTTTGTCTGTATTCTCATTCATCGTCTGTTTTATGCTGTATTGATATTTGGTATTGGATCTACGTATAATCCAATAATTGATATTTGTCTGTATTCTCATTCATCGTCTGCTTGATGTTGTATTGATATTTGGTATTGGATCTACGTATAATCCAATAATTGATATTTGTCTGTATTCTCATTCATCGTCTACTTGATGCTGTGTTGATATTTGGTATTGGATCTACGTATAATCCACTAGTTGATGTTTGTCTGTATTCTCATTCATCGTTTGCTTGATGCTGTATTGATATTTGGTATTGAATCTACGTATAATCCACTAATTGATGTTTGTCTGTATTCTCATTCATCGTTTGCTTGATGCTGTATTGATATTTGGTATTGGATCTACGTATAATCCACTAATTGGTGTTTGTCTGTATTCTCATTCATCGTCTACTCGATGCTATATTGATATTTGTAAGGATAAACTCTGCCTTGGTCACGTATGGGAGTTAATCAGTTAGAATGACAACATGAGTTACTTTACCCGCTCCCTTAAGACCCTTTGTGATCAAAGTAAACGACATCACATCCTTGTCCCGACATATAAAGATCCTGAGGTGATTAAACTTCTACAATTGTTCTACAAAGTATTCCTATACTCTCAGTTACGTGTGACAAATTGCACAGATGTAACCTCCTAAAATAATTTTCATACAAAACGAATCTTATCGCCAGAAATTTCGAATCGAAATGTACTGTTAAAACGTGACGCTTAAAGTTTTGGGCTGAGTATTTATTCCCTCGTTACAGATAATTGAGGGGGAGAGCTGTTATTATACTCGGGGATTAAAAAATTTTCGCAATCACTGGCTGCCCAGTATCTACGAAGATATGATGATCACACCTTTACTCTGATTGTTTTGAAGCATTTGCGAATTTTGTAAAGAGACCAATCTTCTCAGTGGGCTAGCGAGCTAGCCACGGGCTATGCGCAAGCTCTTTCGAAATAGAAAGGGCATTTACAAGCTAAAACTGTATCGATGATTAATTCCAATATATCCTCTAAATACATCACGAAAAAGATTTAATTCATATCGCTGAGTGCCCGAATGCAAAGCTTCTGTACGTTGTGTCGTAATGTGATAACAGCTGCCCACTTTGATTCCACTTTTCTGGCGATTGATCATGAGTGGCAACAAGCTGATCGTGTGGGTGTGAACAATGTGAGAGAAAAGTACTTTTCCCAGATCCTTGACCCGGAATCCAAATGTACCCCATTTTATGTTCTTCTTCGTTTCAGGTGAAGAGATTTGTTAAACAATTTAACCATAAAGAATTGCGATAAAATCGAAAAGTTTAAAAAATTAAAAACCATCCTGGTTTAAGAAAAATACGACGACGTTTCGACGTTTGCTTAACGTCGTTATCAAGTCAATAATGGGGGAAATGAGAACGAATATAGATGTAAAAGAGTTCCTAAGAGAGACAGATAACAAAATTGAAAATATGTAAATAACAAAGAATTCACACGCAGAGTCATATTCGCGCGCAGAGTCACATAAGGAATTTGGCGCGAATAGAGTCTTTCTGATTATTTAACTTGGGGTTCAGTTCCCTAATGAATAACATCTCAAAAATTAGACAATCAGACTTTGATCTATATTTCTTTAGAAAGGAAATTTCTTATCGACCAAGTCAGTCAATTTTGTTATCCGTGTCTCTTAGGAATTCTTTTACGTTTATATTATATTCGTTCTCATTTCACTTGTTATTGGCTTGTTAATGACGTCAAGCGAACGTCGAAACGTGGTCGTATTTTTCTTAAAACAAGGTGGTTTTAATTTTTTAAACTTTTTGATTTTATCGCAATTCTTCTTCGTTTGTCCCAAAAATAATTTTCTTTGTTTACTCTTTTTAGGAAAGGCGTGGTTGGTGCAACATATTTGCCTCTGAAAGTCAAGCTGGATCGCAAAACCAAGCGCCTACACCCAGAACCTGTAAAGAACGCTAAATGGATCGATGTATGTGGAGATGAGGATGATAAATGCCAATGTCGCAACGAGATCATTGCAACCAGAAAAGCAATGAAAAAGCGCCTCAGTTGATTATTCATTGAGTTTTATTTCCTTCGCATGATTGGAAAGGTTGCATTTTCAACGTCGATTTCAAAGAACCCGGAGAATTTTACTACTTTATCATTTAAAATGTTGTGTTGTACAAGGTTTTCCACCCCTCAGAAAAAGCCTTAACTTTTCGCGTGTAATATTACGATGATTTTCTACTCGCCAATCAGCTGCTGACACATCACTCGCTTTTCGCGTCACTCATTCATTAACAAAGTCGACCCTTCTTGTTTGTAAAAGCCTATGGTGTTTGTATTAAGAAAACATGGTGGCTGTAGATGTGGAATTTCTCTTCTCGAGTTCAACTCGATCGATATCCCAAGAATGTGCGCATATCTACACGTCCATTTATTATTCGCTATTTATTGTACACCAATTAATCACACGAACCTTCGTGTGTCAAAATCTGACTGGATAACCATTTCATTTGAAGATAATATTTACACGAGAAGAATTTCTAAAGCGCAATTATTAAACTAATAATATACACGACTCAATGTTCGCGATGAATGTGAAGACAGGGAAGAAAAAGAAAAGAATATAGGTCATGTATAGGATGTCATCCATCCGTCATAAATTTTTTGACATTTAAGACAATTTTTCAAAGTTTCTTTTACTCTTTAGTGTCCAAGACCCTCACATTCAGAACCTAGTCCATGGCAGCTTACACCCCCCCCCCCCCTCAGCCTCAGCGTTTATTCATGCTTGACCAGAGCTTCATAAACAAAACAAACATGCATGTCCTTCTTTTGTAACAAGCAAACAACGCTCTCTCCTCTTGAATTACATTCCAACTCAGAGTTTTCCTTTTTGGACGTGAGGTAGAAAATTGGGGAATATGATTTGGGATATATCCTCGGATATCCCCCATTTTTGGCAGGGGGATATTCGGTCTCGTGACGCGTTTAGATCAATCGCGTACGAGCAAAATTTTTTGAGGAATGATAAGAACTGAAATTTCCTCCGTTTAGTTTTTCCCATTATAAAGTTTAGTGAGTCAGACAATTGAAATTTATTGAGAATTTATTGAAATTTATTGAAATTTATTCATCCCAGTAAGCCTTGATTCTAATTTTTGGTACATTGGCAATGTTGATCTTCACCACCGCACACGGTGATCCATTTTGCGTTCTTTGTAGGCTCGGGGTGCATTCGCTTATTTTTTTCGTCGAAATCGATTTTCAGTGGAAGATACTTTGCTCTCAGGACTCCTTTCCTAAAAAGGGAGATAACAGAATGAAACTGAAAAAAGAAAATCAAAAACATACAAAATATTTACACCTTATTAAAACTAATTGCTTGTAACCGGTTATTCAAATCAAAATTGCTTGAAGGTCTCATTTAAAAATATGACTGTTTTCGAAGGCGCCATGTTTCATTGAGATGTCATGTGGAAAATAGACACCGAGAGTACCGTTGTCTTACATTTCAGCTATTGTCTTAGATCTAGATATGAGAATTTTCCAGTTTTCAGTCGATCTCTTTTTTTTTCTTTGTGTGATATTTGTATAACCCTAATATTTTCTCTACCACCAAAAATTGCTTTATTCTGTATTCTTGAATTTGACTTTCGACTCAAATCTGCTATGCAATAACCATGTTATATTACTTAAAGTAAGTGGTAGTGCGTTTTAACTAAAACAACCTGTCGACCGTTGTGTTAATTCCAAAACTTTCTGTTTTCTCGTCGGACCGCACTCATTCAAACTGTGTCCGATTGACGACTCTTCACGGACATGGTACATAGGCCGCTGAAATTAAATATCCAAAGAACTCAGTTCTTCGACAATCGGATTTCACATTTTATTACACGACTCGGGCAGTCAGAGTGCCAACAACTAAAATCAACCAATCAAAATGCTCTATTGCCGGTCAATATTCTCTCAGTATTGGACCGGGCACTGTCCCGAATGGTCCCGAATGATACCGCACTTGTGTCTCTTTGACCTTCAGTCGTATAATAAATCTCTTATTAACCAAGCTTGCTCGGGACCGTATTGGAAGAATATCGGCCCTCGGTCTTTTTTGTACGGACCTCGTTGCGCTCGGTCCGTACAGTAAAGACCTCGGGCCGATATTCTCCCAGTGTTGTATCTTACTGCAGAAAAGTGACGCCAATCCTTGGTTAAAACGGCCGACCGAACTTTAATAATCACTACCTAAACTACAGTTACACAATATATCACAACCTCAATATGCATGCAACTTAGCTATATATGTTTACTCTCTGGGACCTCTCATGTCATGTATCTTACACCTAGTGATGGTTCCTATTATTTAAATCCTAATTCATTAACACTATAACATTAATTAAACCATAGTTCATTAACACTATAACATCTCCTCCCGCTTAAACTACAAATTAAATTAACAGAAAAAAAGGCAAAGCGAAAGAAAACGAAGCGAAAACTATTCCGAAATGTGTAATTGCCGTAATTGAGAGTGTTCTACTGAGAGTTCAATGTTCAACTACATCTCTTCAATTAAACGTTTAGGTTTCGATCTAATTCTAGTTGAACGACGTCTGGGCTCTTCAGGAACAGTATTATCCGTAACATCTTCTTCTAGTGTAATACTCTGTCCAGGTGGTGCCACTTCAACCCAGGGCTTGGTAGACTTCTCATTCAGCATAGACTGTTGTTGGGGCGATAGGTCTTGATTTGTAACAGACACACTTGCATCTACCTTCTCAGGCAAATCGATCTCTGGTAATTCACAGCTATTCGGCTGAACATCGGCTACCTTTGAGCCAGCTAGTTCTCGCAACTGATCGACATGTCTTTTCCAAAGCAACTTTTCAACTAGCACTCGGTATGTGACCGGACCCAGTCGATCTTGAACAACCCCCTTAGTCCAAGCGGATCCACGATTACGATAATCCTTCACCATGACAGGTTCACCAATCTCAAAACCGCGTCGAACCATGGGATTTATCCTCCTCGACTTTTTTTCCATCCGTGCAGACAAGTCGGGTCTAAGCAACTCAAGCCTTGTTCTCAATCTGCGACCCATCAAAATTTCTGCTGGTGGACACCCAGTGGCAGTATGAGGCGTGGTTCGGTAGCTCAAAAGGAATCGAGCCAATTTCTGCGTTTGGGTACCCGGTTCATTCTTCATAACTCTCATTGCTTCCTTAAATGTCCGAACTGCACGTTCAGCTTCACCATTGGATGCAGGATGATATGGTGACGACAAACACAGGCGAACACCATTGGAAGTTAAGAAATCTTTCATTTCCCTTGCGACAAACTGCGGACCATTGTCTGCTACTATCTCCTCCGGCAAGCCATGCGTAGCAAACAAGCCGCGTAGAGCTCCAATTGTGGCGCAGGCACTGGTGGAGGACATTTGAATCACTTCCATCCACTTAGACTTCGCATCAACCACTATAAGAAACATTCGTCCATTGAATGGTCCAGCAAAATCCACATGTAAACGCTGCCACTGGCGAGTAGGCCAGATCCATGGGTTGACCACCTTAAAAGGCGCCCTACAACGGTTGGCTTGACAATCAATGCAATCTCTCACGGTCTGTTCGATGTCACTGTCCAGGTTTGGCCACCAGACATGCAATCGTGCCAAAGACTTCATTCGCATCATTCCTGGGTGGTTAAGATGTAATTTAGACAGCACCTCCTGTCGATATCTAGAGGGTATCACTACTTTTGTACCACGCCACAAACAACCATCCTCAACTGTAAACTGTTCACGTTTGGCGCGATAAAATCTGAGTTCCTATGGCGTACTCTCTTCTGCTGGCCAACCATGCAATACGTAATGTAAGACACGTGACAGAACAGGATCACTTCTTGTAGCCTCTCTGATTCTGGTTGCTGTAATGGGTGTACCTTCAATTCGAACTTTGTTGACTTGATCTCCCTCTACCGACCAGTCGTCAGCTTCTTCAATGGTTTTCCTAGGCAAGCGAGACAATGCGTCTGCATTTCCATGGTTCTTAGACGCACGATATTCAAATAGGCCAAGGTGAGTATTGACCGTTACAAAAAAGGGTTAATCGTTACCTTTTAATCACCACAGATTCGAACACTGCCGTCAGGTTTCAGCACGGGGACGATGGGCGTGGCCCAATCCGAAAAATCCACTTTTTCCAGCACACCGATCTTTTCCAGTCTTTGAAGTTCGTCAGCAATCTTCTCTTTTAACGCGAACGATACTGGTCTGGGTTTAAAGAACTGCGGCACTGCGTTTTCTTTAAGCTTCAAATGTGCAGTAACTCCTTTAATGGTTCCCAGATTACCATCAAATAACGATGAATACTTCGTTCGAAGCGAGTCCAACTTGTTAACCGATTCTAAGGAAATCTGCTTGATCTGTCCCCAGTCCAACTTCAACACGGACAGCCAATCGCGACCCATTAAGACTGGACCATCATTTCCTGTGATAACAACCGGTAATACCGCTTCTTGATCGCGGTATGCTACTTGAACTC
This sequence comes from Stylophora pistillata, assembly GCF_964205215.1. Taxonomy (NCBI): domain Eukaryota; kingdom Metazoa; phylum Cnidaria; class Anthozoa; order Scleractinia; family Pocilloporidae; genus Stylophora; species Stylophora pistillata. The sequence goes on from NC_142530.1 coordinate 25,348,556, forward strand.
TAGTTTCTCCAATAACAGGAATTTCGTGACCAGAATAACTTCGTAGTTTCACGTCTGTGCGTTCCACAGGTTTTGACGCGAGAACATCAGTCCAAATACTCTTGGGAATAATAGTTACAGAAGCTCCAGTGTCAAGTTCCATGTCCACAGTTTTCCCATTGATTGCTACTGGTACAATAAACTCTTTACGTGTTCCACGGGAGTCTGAGACTGTAAAAATGGGCCAATCACTTCTTCCACTCACTGATTGCCTGACTTCCACATCTTCGACGAAACGAACCTTCTGCTGCTTCTTCTTTTTTTTCCCAAATTTCGACTTTGCGTTCCACTTTTTCTTCCCATTTTCAGGTTTTTGCTCCTTCTCAGGACATTTCTTCACAGTGTGATCCACCTTTTGACAACCACGACACTTGGAATTGCGAAAGAAACACATGTCCGACGAGTGATTGACTTTTCCACAACGAAAGCACTCAGGAAATGTAGCTGCCACTTTTTTTACTTCTTCCACACTTCCTTCATGCAATGCAGTGGTTTCCTTCTCGGTCAGTTCCGCAGCACACGCCCTCTCGACAGCCGTTTGTAGAGTTAAGTCCGCTACCGCGAGTAACTTGCGTTGAATCGTTCGCTCCTTTAAACCACATACGAATCGATCCCGAATCGCCTCTTCGCGATAACCGCCAAACTCACAAGTCTCAGCCAACTTTTTCAATCTAGCAACGAAATCTCTTATTGCTTCCGACTCTTGCTGTTCCGCCTTGTGGAACTTGAAACGCTCGGCTATGACTATCGGCTTCGGATCCAGGTGCTTGGCCAAATTATCCACAATTTCCACAAATCTTTCGGCCTTCTTGGAGATACAATGCTTCTAAGTAACGCATACATCTTATTACCCATTAAGGTAAGTATTGTTGGTACCTTTTTTGCTTCCAACACATTGTTGACCTCGAAGAACATTTCCATTCGCTCGACATAATGCTTCCAGTCTGAGCCCGGTACAAACTCCTTAACTCGACCGATGAGCGAATTCACTACCACCATATGTTGTGCCGTCGGATTCGTCGGTTCTTCGCCTTCAGCCATCCTCGTCGCCAGTTGTTGTGTCTTACTGCAGAAAAGTGACGCCAATCCTTGGTTAAAACGGCCGACCGAACTTTAATAATCACTACCTAAACTACAGTTACACAATATATCACAACCTCAATATGCATGCAACTTAGCTATATATGTTTACTCTCTGGGACCTCTGATGTCATGTATCTTACACCTAGTGATGGTTCCTATTATTTAAATCCTAATTCATTAACACTATAACATTAATTAAACCATAGTTCATTAACACTATAACACCCAGTACGTTCTCGCGCTTGGTTAAGAAGATATATCTATCCACCTTGCGACAATGACTAACTATCCACCTTTTCCATAACTTTTTAACCCTTCTTGTGTCGCTCCCCAATCCCAACAGTTATTTTTAAGATTTCTCCCCATTGAAAAAAAATATCATAATGGTTAGCATTAATACACCTGTCAAATTCCAAACTATCGTCTCCTTCTCGAAGGAGTTTAAAATTATAATGCCTGAAGATAAACAAGTTGATTGCAGTTTGAAGAAGCTTTGAAGAAATATGTTGCAATATGGTAAGATACCTCGAAACGGTGACTTTAAGCATCCGGGTTAGTTTCAATGCGTTGCAGTTTCCAAGGACAAAGTGCTCACATTTTTTTAACAAAAATTTATTAGGTTTCTTGCCAAATCTTCCGTACACGCTCTGAAACAGAAATTGAACGTTAGAGGATAGTCAAGCCTACGAAATAAGCTAATGAGTGACAACAAAAAAAGAGACTAACACACGAACATTCAAAACAAAATCTAAACAAAAGGAAACGAATAGGAAAAAGAAGGAAACAGAAAAGAAGCAAGTTTATCCGAAAGCCGGGAATGACAAAGTTATCGATGGCATTGAAAGGGTACGTCTCGTTTGAATATAGCAATGGGAAGACGTAAAATTAATTGAAGGAAATATCTATTCAAAAGGCGACGTGCCTTCCACATGATCTTTCATTGCTAACTATGTCTTTACATAAAAAAAAGAAAAAACTGAATTAAAAAAATCGATATTTCCCGGTGATCTGAGCACCATAAACGAAGCTTTCTTGACAAATAAATATGAACCTAGTATGGCCTGGCTTGCCAAAGAGTTCTCTTCGCCTCGTTTGGTAGTCTGTTCACCGAATGGCGGGAAGATCTGAGTTTCGAATCGTTTGAAAGGACTCGGATTTCTTCTTTTCCAATAATTAAAATTCAATTTAGCTACCGACGTGTACCTATTTCGACTGCATTGGGGAACTCAGAGAAAGAAAATATTTGGCAAGAGGAGATGACGTACGAATCGAACAAGGCGAAGTCAGTACGTCATGACAACCAAGCAAGCATTTTCTCATTCGATTTCGTTCCTTACATTCAGCCAATAAGTACATTTATCAACAGTTAAACCTACGACAGCGTTACCAGACTGACAGCACTCGGTGGTCGGTTAATATGAAAAAGAAAATTTCCCAAGCTGTAAGCGATAAGTTTATTATCTTGAAGACAGTGATCCTGAAGAACGTGTGGGTGGGCTCCAGTGATCAGATCCACACCAAGAGACAACAGGTGTTTGTTTATGTGATTTTGATAGGGAAGGGGTTTTAATTGAAGTTCTTGGCCATAGTGCATGAAAACGACGATGATGTCAACTTTGGCCTATGGAAGTAAAGCAAAAAATGAGGTAAAGTACAAGAAGTCAATACGCGTGTTATGGAATGACTCTGAGGATAGATCCTCATTGATTTCCCATAAAAGAGGATTATAAGACGAATAAATATATTTTCTTTCCTTCAAACAAGCCAAAATGAAATTACTCACAATAGCCAATAGGTGTGGTTATTAACATCATCGTTAGCCAATGAAACTCCAAAGTATAAACAAGCAAACTGTATTAGACGCAAGAAAACACTAGTAACGAAGTATGCCATAATCAAAGTAAAGCGCGCGTCCTGATTGGTTAATTCAGTGTCCACTGTTTGCCCATGGGTGTACGCTGCTGACGTGTGGACATGCAAAGACTAGTTTTCGCGCGCTTATTTTTTCTGGTCACATAAGATTTGTTAAATGAAAGAGAACTCTTTTGCTACAATGTATCAATGTTATGTTATAAAAAAAAGGTGAACACCACAGCGTACTCTACTGAGTTATGGATGCAGGCGGAAGGTTACTGAGCACTCAAGAAGCTAGGGTCGCTCTCGGCTATCGCCTCACGCGACTCTTACGCTTTTTTCGTGCTTAGCAACCTCCCGCCTACACCCATAACTCAAGGGTACGTTGTGGTGTTTACTATTTGTTAAATAAGGATTGGTTTAAGTTTTAAATCTAGTAATTTAGGAAAGTAGCACGAGTTTTCTGGACCAAACAAAGAGCAAAGTTAAGCTAAACCGAAGAAGTCATAAATCCTTTCGACACTCAATTGAAAGATGATTATAATGCTATTAAACTTGAGTTTGACCTTTTTTAGCCTCCTGACGTCTCTAGTAGTGATATCATCTTGATAAATGGCTGGACCAGAGTCGAAGTACATCCTCATTTCGCTGCAGTTTTTTTCTATGGAGGGTGAGGCGCAATAACCAAGAAATGCTATCGTGATTCTGTTTCTTTTTAGAATAAGAGGTTCCTAAAAAATGACAAAAAATAGTTATATCAGCTTAAAACTGGTTACGATGTATCCGTAGAGTACGTTAACGGCGAAAGATGCTGCTATATGGAATTAAAAAAGGGCCTGTTTAAGTGGAGGCGGAGGATCCTATGTATAGGTCTTTTCGGCCTGGGACTGGGATGTAATAAATATTATACTTGTATTGGTTCGAGTTTTCACCTCCATACTGGCCTTAAATAGTTTTCCATCTCGTCTCCTGGAAGATGGATTAATGTAGCTCTTTACTGTACCTGAGAGGAGTCATATTTCCCAAAGCTTAATCCAAAGTACTTTATACCCTTCTTTTTCAGGACTTTAGCGGTAAAATTGGCTCCCACACCGCCTAAATCGTTCAGGTGATTGTTGGCAATGGTCACGGCATCAAATCCTGCAAACCTGGGTGGAGGATCCAAAAGCATAACTATCCGGGCACGTACAATAAATGCCTTCCTGCTAGACTTTAAAACTTCTCATTACAAACGAATAATTTCAGACCAGTCCCTCACTTCTGACATGGTTGAAAACGGTGCTAAAATGATATTTAGCGGGTTACTTTCACATTTTTGCCTGTTATTGAATTCTTTCATCGTATTGATGAACTTTTTATTATATTTTTTATTATAACACACCCATTAATTTTTTGCGCAGTTTAACGGAAACTTGTTATACCAGTGGAGACTTCGTTGAAAAAAAATTCTTCCTTACGTAAATCTTTATTTTATCAGTTTCCGTTTATGATTTTCACCTGAGCGCTGGTGCGGCTTTGGGACTGGCATATAATAAAGCTGTTTTTCTCCCTTTATAAATGTGAGTGAGAACATGTTTGTTGGCAAATGGCGACCCCAAGTTTCCCACTGAAATGTCCGCCTTTCTGATGAATGGAGCCACGTCATTGAAAGTAAGGTAAGGTAAGACTTTATTTAACGAGGGTAACATGTGACAGTAATGAAACTGATAAACTAATGGCCCTCGAAAAGTGCCATTGTACGTGTGGTACTTGCGGTCTACATAGTATTTGATGGGGTCAGCGAAGGAAATATCTCCCACAAACAGTAACGTAACTTCATCTAAAATGTTCAAAGAAGGAAATATCTTGATATCAGAATACCGTGATTTAAAAACTAGATTTGGCTTCGAGATTTCTGTTGCGTTTCTGTTGATAACGACGAAGCCCAAATGAACCATCAAGTATACAAAAGTCGAGGGCGCATGATCTAGTTGTTTTAGAATAAATTCACTCCTCATTCAAAACTTAACAACAATACTTCATCATTGTGTTAGTGAACAATAACATAAAAAAACCATCGTCAGAAGCGGACAATTAGTCCACTCACTTTGCACACATTGCCCATAACATACAAGTAATAGTAGTAAGCTTAAAGAAAAAATCACTAAAGGGTCAAGTTCGGATGAAGACAGTGTTGATACATCGGACGAGGACGTTATCGAAGAGTTAACTGAGGGAGAAATCCAGGAGTCACCAGCGTATGATCTCCAAAAGTCGGTATGTACAACAGGCTACCAAAGAAGCGTTGGAGGACGAAGCAGTCACCCTTAAAATTGGGAAAGAGCTAAACACTTGCTGATATTCAATTATTTATTCATGTTTCCACTTTCATACACAAAAATGACAATAATAATATTACATACATACTTTATTTAAGGCATCAAAGAAATAAACAACACAAATAGTACCCTGAAAAGGAAGTTTAAAGTGCCCCTGAGACGAAAATTGACCATTTAATTTTTGCCTAAATTGTTTACACAATGTCGAATTGGGTCAAGTTAAGACCTTTTTTACCATTAAAAACTCAAAACAAACCTTCGATGACCAATTTTTACCGCTTCAAAGTCGTCCAAAACTCGTCCGTCATTGCTGAAAACATGTTCCAGCGGAGCCCGCAAAAACGTCATCATGACGTCAAAGGCTCAACAAACTTATGCCTTGCTTTGTCACAACTCTCTTTGTTCGCTGCAAAGAGAATCACACATATTACTTTTTTGAGAACTGTTTCGTTGTCAGTCGGGAAATCTCGACTTTTTCAGACGATGAATTGTCCCAGAAATCATCTGAAGCTTCTGTGGATAGTTTTGCGCCGACAAACGATGAATTTTTGCCATGCGAATAAAGATAAACACAGAACAGCACGGACTCCCCATGTGGCTTTTGTGGTCGCGTCGCTTTATCGCCTTCGAACTGTATTTTTGCTTGTCGTAAGGGATTTTCCTTTTTTGTAAGAAATGATCGGGTGATTAGTAAAAATAGTTTTCGCCAATGGCTAATTGTGTATCCGAAGGCGGATATTGGGAGTTTGTGAAAGCCATTTCTAAGCCATCAATGTGTTTTCCCCGATGCGTTTGGTCAATGATCTCATTAACCCTTTCCTACGTATTTTTTACTATCAGTGCTTTGAGAGGTTTGAAGTGAACTCTGTTGTTGAGTTGCACTTTGGCCTCTTTTGTTTTTTCTGTCTTATTCATAATGACTATTGTTGTGTTGCTTCGGTGAGGTTTAAAGCAGAGTTTGTTTCAACTCTTTTAGAGCCGTGACCTCACTGCGTTACAAAGTATTGTTTGCAGTCTGCAGGTAGCGTTATGACAATTTTTCAAGTAGCTCTGAAGGGCGATTGAAGACTGAACCGGTGGCATTCAGTTTGATATGAAACAGAAGTGGTTCTTTGTTTTGTCCGTGAAAGGTGTAACGGAGGGGCATTCGTCTTGCAAATAAATCACGCAAAAGTTGGCCTGATTTTAAATTCGTTGTCACGGGCGTTGGGGATGAATTTGAGACCCTTTAATAGCACGCTGACTTGGCTGTCAGAATTGGTTGATAGTTTGACAGGTTTTAAAAGAAATTTTCATTTTCTCGGTTTTTTGGCTGCAAGCCTACATTTTAAAGTGTTTTTACGCTCTGTGTCTTTAGCTGTTTGTTCTGCTTTAGCTGATATTAAAGCCAGCTTTTTTTAGAATCAGAGCACACAATTATATTTTTCATTTCTTTTATATAAAAGTGAGCTCTTTGAGGTCAGAAGTCTCAATCCTCAATTCGGCTATTTTATCATTCTTATTTACAACGTTCACCGAGTACTCTCCTTTGTGTAAGGTATTCTGCCAGAGAGTTGTTAAAGGTGGATATTGATCAGCTCATATGTAAAGCTAAGGTGACAAAATCCGTGGAGGT
>NC_142530.1:25362964-25380464 GCF_964205215.1 Stylophora pistillata
CAATTTGCGGAGATCTTTTTTGAAAGCTTTCTTTGGGAGTTTGGTCATGTAGCTTGGTATCCCATTCCACAGTTTAACTCGGAGCCGAGAAAATGAATTGTTTTGTATTTCAAGTCTAGGATATTTAACATAAGACTTGCCAAACGTAGAAGATCGTGTATTGTATGAGTGGATATTAGACGCTTTCTGAAATAAATTTAACATGTTTGTTGGGGCTTTACCATTATTGATATCCTGCATTAAGGTTGATACGGACTCATAGTAAAGAGAAGTTATTGGAAGCACGTTAACTTTGAAAGGAATTGCATGGTCATGTTTTTCTGTAATCTATCATATTTTGATGAAAGTGAAAAGAAATAGTACCTTTTTTTCAGAGAGCAGCGTACGCCATGGTCACCATGAAACAGATTATTCCTAAACTCATTCTAAAAACTAATAGCAACGGAGTAATTCTGTCTCGTTCTCTTCGTCTAAGATTGACGTCTAAAGACTGCTCAATGCATTCAGAGGCAGCCAGTCCTGCAGTAAAGCCTTTTTACGTCCTGAAATGATCCTGTCACTGGTGCCCCATGCCACCTGTAAGACTTGAATAGGTTTAGATATCGGTGTATGGTCAGACATTGTTGTTATAAAAATTCAAACACCACGCTGGTCACCAAATGGCACTTCATTTGTCTGATCAGACAATGATGTTTGACAATAAACCGCCTAAACCTATTCAAGTCTTACTGGTGGCCCGATGGGAGGATTATTGCAGGACGTAAGCAGATTTAACTGCAAGGTTGGTCTGAATAAATGAATTGAAACGTTGTTTCAAGCCTTCTTTTATTCAAAGTCGTTGCCTCGTATTATAAACAGTTATAAGATTCATTGAGAAAGAGCGGATCAATTACTTGCTAAGCCCGAAGGGTAACTCTAGTAATAGATGTACGAGATAATGACAAATCTTGATATTAGAATACATCTAACAATTAAATTTCTTTTTGAGATTTCTGTCGCATGATTTTTGATAGTGGCAGGCCCAAATGAACTATCACGCCAATAGACTTGGACTTTTTAAAATTCATTAATTTCGTGATATTGTTAACATATACAGTGGTTTATTCCTTCATGATTACGTAAATGATAATAAACCATGTAATTTCTCAACAACTCTGATATCTGAGCAACACGGTTACTTTACAAGAAGTGCATCTTCCCGGCAATTACTGATCACTTACTGATTGCTCCAGTTTAGAACGAACATTAAGAGGTTTGAATATCAAAGCGATCTTCGCATGCGCAGTAGTGAACACTACTTAAGCAGTAGTGAAAATAAGGTCTGAAAAAAATTTAGGCCTGTACGGGATTTGAACGCATGATCTCTGCGATAACAAGCCATCTTGAAACTGGTCTCTATGATGGTTCGTAGTAAACCCGTGAGAGGATAACCAAATGACTGTGAATATAGGAATATCATATATGAGGACATTTGACATATATGATTTTCATATATTCACAGTCATAAAGAAGTTTAACCCACTGTTGTCGATAAATTCTATTTGAACGACTTTCCTCTCTACATTCGTTATCTTCCTTCTAAAGACGTTTTTTCAAAAAAGGCATTTTATGAGTTTCATTTTTCTCAACATTAACAACCTTATTTGATTGCAGTAATCATGAATGACGTATGTTTATTTCTCTTTATGTGAATGTTATTTTAAAAAAACCCGTTAATGAGCAAAAAGGAGCTTGTTATTCTTTTATTTTAGTTTTTTTTTTCAATTATACCCTGCCCTTCTCCATTCCTACTTTGTTTAGTGTTGTCATTGTCAGAAATTTGGGTCAAAATGTCGGACGCGCGTGCGTATTGAGAAGTTAATGGCGGCGAAATCGTGTAAGGAAATGTATGGGATTTCCACAAAAATCCAAAATACAACAAATACGAGTAAGATTATTCCTTAGCTCCGACTCGAAACATGTTCAGTAGAGATTAAGCTGTACTTCTAACATAAAAATAATTCAAAAGCTGTTTGTCTACTTACTTCCAGCAAAGTCAGCAATGTTCGATATTCGAGGCTAGCCATTACCTCTAGTCTGTTTCAAATATAGCGTAATCCATGGCAAAGGATCACCGATTCGAGGAGCAACCCTCCAAGGAGTCAACTAGCTCCGACTCGCATTAAATAAAGGGAAGTTCGAAGTAAGCAAATCGTCCATAAAAAGAGGCATTTCTTGACAATAAGATACTTCCAAAAGAGCTTGAAAATTGCTATTTTTGCTCTGTGGAGTCTGATCTGAGACCATCCTTGAGAACGCACCAGAAGGGAAAGCGTTAAAAAAAACACTCCGCGAAACCTTCAAACTGTCGCCATATTTGTTTTTCTTATTCAGCAATGTTTGACGGGAAATAAACTCAATCCAGACCCCCTCATACCAAAGTAGAGCCTTGAATAAATTTATTTTCTCGCGCGAAAATTAAGAAGCAGACCAGAGAGATCTGTATTAGTACGTTCGTTGAACTGTGCTTTCAACTGGGAGAAAAAGCCCTTATCAAGTACGATTTGCCTAGATCTTCCCATTATTTAATGCAAGTGGTTTAAGCTACAATTTCCAAAATGTCTGACATCTTAGACGATTACAGAAAAAGCCAGTTTGAGTGGACATTGAAGCTTGGTACAGAGTGTCCCTTGCATTACACCAGACAGCAAATTGCTATAAATAGCTCTGCCTTAAAAATACCAAGAGATCTGTTCAAAGTTGTTATTCTTTGGCTATTTTCTCCATAAAGATGGTCCAAAGAACTTAAATCTTTCAATATTTTATTTGAATTTGTCCTGACCGCCATCTTTGTTTTCATCCGACTGCAATCCGCTGACCAATGAATACGGGAGCAAAATGTCCTTGATTTCTGGCGATGATTTTCTATTTAAATGCACTTGTATAGTATCTGTGTTTCCTAGAAACCTATGATAATATAGATGGCGAAGAAAGTTAAAAACTCAGACAAAACAAACAATAATGTAGAAATCGAGGGCGAATAATACAAGCATTTTAGTTAATTACATTTCAAACTCCGAATGTTGCATTTCTAGCATTCTAATTGGTTCACTCAGCTCTAGTTATTAGCTCATAAACCAAATCACTTTATATGGAAAATGATTCACTCAAGTATGGCTGGATTTACTTCTGGCTGGAAACAAAAACTTCTCCTGTGCATACTTTAATATAATAAATAAAACAGTTATTCCACTTGCACTTTTTAGATGTGGGTAATGGCTAGACCTTGCTTGGAGCCGGTCTAGAAAAGGAAAATTAAGGCGCTTCCTTCCCTCCACTAGCCTGGGTGGACACCTTGGGTAAGTGTTAGCACACCCTTAGCCTTCCTTAACCAGGGTTACGGTCCCACTGCCTTGTGGTGGCTTGGGATAGCTAAAGGCTAAGGGAGCAAACCCCGACAGAAAAACCGGAGTGGAACCCCGTAAGGCAGTTTTGACGCTATATCATTTTCTGGCAACTCCTGTAGTCGACCTGGTCCCGAACGTACTGGCCCTACCTTTCCTTCGGACTCTACCAGCAAGACCGAGAGGGGGATTCTGGGACTTGGGCAAACCAGTATCTCCATATCAACCGCCCAGGCAAGCGCATGGAGAGGCAACTTCAGCATGTCCTACGGCTTCGCCTGGCATGGAAACAAACCGGGGAGTGGCAGTTACCGGTTCTGAGTCATGGCTTGATTGGCGTAGAGCCAGACGCCAGGGGTCATTTCTGATAGTGGGAGGGGCTTTTTAGCCCCATTGGATAGCTACCGCCCGCTTAAACTGGGCAGCCCCCAGTCAATAAGGTGCTTTCCCGCCACTGCCCGCCTGTCTTGCTGGGGTGAGCAGGACTTAAGTCTGGAAACAGTCTGACAAGTGGGCTGCGACTTATTACCTAAGAATCAAGGATCTATTAGAAGAAGATCAGCTCTCACACTTGGGAGCTGGAACGTCTGAACGATGCTGACCGGACTTACCAAGGACATACGCGACATTGATGGGGCACGCAAAACAGCTGTCATCAGCAGAGAATTGGTTAGGCTCAAAGTTGATATCGCTGCTTTACAGGAAACGCGCATAGCTGGTTGCGGAAGCCTAACGGAAAAGGAATACACATTTTTCTGGCAGGGTGGAGATGAAGATGAACCTAGAATACATGGAGTTGGCTTTGCTGTCAGCAACAAACTAGTATAGAAGGTGGAGCCGGGCTCAACCAAGTCTGAGCGCATCATGCACATAAAACTCAATACCGATCTAGGTCCCACCAATTTGCTTTCTGTCTACGCTCCAACCCTGACTTCGAGTACCGATGCCAAGGATACCTTTTAGAGCCAATTGGATGATGCTATCAAACATATCCCAAACAACGAAGTGCTTTTTCTCCTCGGCGATTTCAATGCTAGAGTGGACAACGATCAAGGCTCCTGGCCTGATTGTCTTGGTCACTTTGGTGTTGGTAAATGCAATGAAAATGGTCAACGCCTTCTGGAGCTTTGCACCTATTATCACCTCAGTATTACAAACACATTCTTTGGTGTGAAGCTGCGCCATAGGTTCTCGTGGATGCACCCCAGATCCAAAAACTGGCACCAACTCGACCTCATCATCTCAAGACGGGAACACCTTAATAACATTCGTACTATGAGGGCATACCACAGTGCTGATTGTGACACTGATCACTCCCTTGTCTGCACGAAGATCCAGTTACGTCCAAAGAAGTTCCATCGTGTCAAACAATCTGCTACACTTCGCATTAATGCTTCCCACCGCCATCCCTGAAAATGTCTCTATATTCAACGACATCCTGAGCTCGAAACTCGGAGACTGCCTGGAACTTAACACAGAGGACCACTGGAGCCATATCAAGGACACCACCCTTGCTGCAGCATTAAAGGCCTTTGGCAACAATGTACGCAAAAGCCAGGATTGATTCAATGCAAACATCGCGACTCTTCAGCCGCTCATCGAAGCAAAGAGGAATGCCCTGCAGAACCACCAGCGTAATCCATCAACCAGCTCTTTGGAAGCACTTCGGGAGGCCAGGCGTCGTGCGAATGAAAAATGTAAGATCTGTGTTAACAACTTTTGGATGAATCTCTGTGCTGAAATCCAGTCAGCTGCTGACACTGGAAATTCTAGGGGCATGTTTGAGGGTATCAAGAAGGCGATTGGACCTACACAGTCCAAGTCCTCACCACTCAAAACATCAACTGGTGAAATCATTACTGATAAATCAAGACTGATGGAGTGCTGGGTGGAATACTATAGCGAGCTCTATGGTAGATCGAGCTCTGTCTTACCCTCTGTCCTTGAGTGCATTGAAAGGCTTCCCATCAAGTTTGAACTAGATGAGGCCCCCACCAAGGAAGATCTCTCAAAGGCAATCAATCACATATCGTCTGGAAAGGCCCCTTGGCTTGACGGTATCCCGGCTGAAGTCTTCAAATGCAGTGGAAACCAATTGCTCGACAATCTCCACCAGCTACTCTGCAAATGCTGGGAAGAGGGATACGTTCCACAGGAGATGAGGGATTCTATTATCTCAACCCTGTACAAGAACAAAGGAGACCGCAGTGATCGTAACAATTACCGTGGCATCTCACTTCTGTGCATTGCTGGAAAGCTGTTTGCCCGAGTAGCATTATACCGCCTTCAAAAGATTGCTGAAAGGGTGTACCCTGAATCCCAGTGTGGTTTCCGCCCTAATCGGTCGACTGTGGACATGATTTTCTCTTTGAGACAACTCCAAGAGAAGTGCAAAGAGCAACAACAGCCACTCTACATTGCATTCATCGACTTGACAAAGGCGATTGACCTTGTTAGTAGAGACGGCCTTTTCAAGATTCTGCCCTTACTTGGCTGTCCTCCTAAACTCCTGAGCTTCATCAAATCTTTCCATGATGGATCTCGGGGTACAGTGCAGTATGATGGAAACAGGTCTGAGGCATTCGATATAAACAGCGGCGTAAAACAAGGATGTGTGCTAGCCCCAACTCTCTTCAACATCTTCTTTTCAGTTTTACTGAATCATGCTTTCATGCAAGTCCTCTGAAGAAGGTATCCTGATACGATCTCGTTCTGATGGCAAACTCTTCAACCCTGCACGCCTTAGAGCCAAGACCAAAGTGCGTAAGGTAGCTATCCGTGACCTTCTCTTTGCCGATGATGTTGCCCTCGTTGCTCACAGCGCTGAAAAACTCCAACACCTCCTCAATCAGTTTTCGGACGCATGTGAGGCCTTCAGACTTACAATCGGCCTAAAGAAGACGAAAGTCATGTGCCAGGACAATGCAGCCACACCCACCGTAACGATCAAAGATTACACCTTGGAAGCCGTCACACAGTTTACCTATCTCGGCTCCACCACCTCAAACAACAACTGCCTTGAAGTGGAGATTGGAAAGAGAATTGGCAAGGCTGCAACCAACATGGCTACGCTGTCTGCCCGTGTCTGGGAGAACAAGAAGCTAACTACCCAAACTAAAGTTGTTGTGTATCGTGCCTGCATCGTGAGTACCTTATTGTTTGGTAGAGAGTCTTGGACTACCTACGCTAGTCAAAAGAAGCGCTTAAACATCTTATATATGAGATGTCTTCGTCGCATCCTCTCCATCTCATGGACAGATAAGGTCTCTAACAATGAGGCACTTGCAAGAGCCAATATCCCCTCGATGTTTACCCTGATAAGACAGCGCAGATTGAGGTGGCTCGGTCATGTGTACTGGATGGAGGATGGGCGAATCCCTAAGGATCTGCTGTACGGCGAGTTGGAATCCGGTTCGAGGCCTATTGGCAGACCTAAGCTGCGTTTCAAGGACGTATGCAAGAGAGATATGCTCGCCACTGGCCTGCCAACAGATAACCGGGAGCTACAGCTGCCGATCGGAGTGATTGGAGGTCTGTGTGCAGTCTGGCACTCCAGGCGGGAGAGGAAAGGCTGAAAGCTGAAGCCGATGATAGAAGAGCCAAGAGAAAAGCAGCAATGAACAAAGCAACGCGTGTTCCAGTGGCATGTGTCTTCGTGTGCAGTGGATGCGGCCGTGTCTGCCGTTCTAGAATTGGGCTTTTTAGCCACGAGAGAAAGTGTTTGTCGCAATTGCGCTAGTCATGGACATGGTCCGATGACTGCCTACTATTACTACTACTACTACTACTACTACTACTACTACTACTACTACTACTACTACTACTACTACTACTACTATTTAGATACGAGATTTGTTATTGCCGACTCATACATCCGAGGCGGGCTCGTGGAACAATTGTTACATAACTTCACTTGTCGTTCAAAACTTAACAAGAAAACTTAATCTTTGTGTTATTAAAAAATGAAAAAAAAAAAGTAATAAAACCTCGTCAATTACGGATAGTCACCATACTGACTTTGAATAGATAGCAAGTATCGCAATTAATTAGATTCTACAATTCGTTATAGAATGCCGGATTGGTGGATTTACACTCATAAAGTGATATGTAAATAACCACCATCAGCCATGTTGGCTTCTTATTCAAGGTGGCTCAGAATGCTTTCGTTATTTCAGCGCACCAAATATTTGATGGATCATAGCAAGAGAAGATATTCTCTTGGTCAAAGTTATTCCCTAATTTCTCTTGAAATTATATTTAAAGAACTTTAAAACAAGTCGAGGAACCCCATTTTTGTCGTTGAATTAGAGTCATCTTTATAAGCAGTTTTGTACAAGTACATTTAAAAATAAATCTGTGCGTGATGTTCGGAGCCAACAAAATTTTTTGATGAAGATCTGCGTTCAGATTTTGGGTGTTCATGTGTGAGGATATTGGTGTCACCATGGTTACTAACAAAATTTGCCAGTTGCAAGAGAGCTTCCCGATCAAGCGCGCGGCCGGTTCTTTTGAAATTTCATTCACAAAATGGCTTCGAGGTGCGAAGACGGTACAGTTACCGATGACTTTCTCGATGAGCTGCCAAATTTTCGCATCGATATGTTTTCTGAGCTTGAAGAACATCCATGAAGATTTTCATTTGGAAAATGAATAAAAAAAGTTGTGTTTTAAGTGGAAATTTCATCAGTATTTATAAAATAGACAAAGCATCACTGTAACATCCTTTATTTATTAAAATATCCTCAATTCATTATTAAAAATGTGGTGTTGTGCAAGGATTTCTATCCCTCAGAAAAATCCGTAACTGCTCGCCTGTAATATTACGATGATAGTTATCTACTCGCCAATCAGCTGCTGACATGTCGCTCGCTTTTGCGTCACTCATTTGTCGACTTTTCTTGTCTGTAAAAGCCTATGGTGTTTGTATTATGACCAAAATAAAACATGGTGGCTGTAGATATGGAATTTCTCTTCTCGTGTTCGACTCGATATCTCAAGAATGTGCGCATATCTACGCGCTCATTAATTATTCGCTATTCATTGTATACCAATCAATCACACAAACCTTCTGACCAGGTAAACATTTCATTTGAATATAATATTTACACGAGAAAAATATTTAAAGTGCAATTATTAAACTAATAATATACACGACTCATTATTCGCGATCAGTGTGAAGACAGAGAAGGAAAAGAAAAAAAGGAAGGTCATGTATAGGCAGTCAAAGAAAAATGAAAAAAGTTCGAATTAGCGTCAACCATAATATTTTTTTTGACATTTAAGGTAATTTTTGGAAGTTTCTTTTGTTCTTTGACAAAAGGTATTACTCATCCTCCTCGTTCAGAACCTAGTCTATGGAAACTTACCCCTCCTCCCTCAGCATTTATTTATGCTTCACTGGAGCTTCAAGGAACAGATAATGTCCAAGGAAAAGTTTATGAGTATATTTTGGCATCAAATGGGTGCCATTGTTTTTATTATCATCCTTTAAAAAACTTTCAACGCGCGGACTGAAATGTTTAGTAATACAAACAGATTACCGTTTTCGACGTGGGATGTTCACTTTTCAGTGTTCTCTAGCACGATTTTCATGTCACAAAACAAATATGCATGTTACCTTTTCTGTAACGAGCGAGCAACACTCTCTTCTTTGAATTACATTCAAACTCAGAGTTTTCCTTATTGGATGTGAGGTAGAAAATTGTGGAATATCATTTGGGATATATCCTTGGATATCCCCACGTGACTGGTTTAGATCAATTGGTTATGAGCAAAATTTTTCGATGAATGATAAGAACTGATATTTTCTCCGTTTATTTATCCCCATTATAAACTTTTTTGAAATTTTTTGAGACTGACCTCTTCCCAGTGAGGCTTGATTCTAATTTTTGGTACATTGGCAATGTTGATCTTCGCCTCCACACACGGTGATCCATTTTGCGTTCTTTGTAGGCTCAGGGTGCAGTCGCTTATTTTTTTCGTCGAAAGCGATTTTCAGTGGAAGATATTCTGCTCCCACGAGTCCTTTCCTAAAAAGGGGATAACAGAATGAAACTGAAAAAAGAAAATTGAAAACATACAAAATATTTACCCCTTATTAAAACTAATTGCTTGTAACCGGTTATAAAAATCAAAATCGCTGGAAAGTCTCAATTAAAAATATGACTGTTTTCGAACGCGCCCTGTTTCACTGAGATGTCTTGCGTAAAATAGACACCCAGAGTATAGACACCCAGAGTATAGACACCCAGAGTATAGACACCCAGAGTATAGACACCCAGAGTATAGACACCCAGAGTATAGACACCCAGAGTATAGACACCCAGAGTATAGACACCCAGAGTATAGACACCCAGAGTATAGACACCCAGAGTATAGACACTCAGAGTACCGTTGTCTTGTGACTACATCTCACCTATTGTTTCAGATCTAGATATGAGAATTTTCCAGTTTTCATTCGATTTCTTTTTTTTTCTTTGTGTGATAATTGTATAACCCTAATATTTTCTCTATCACCAAAAATGACTTTATTCTGTATTCTGGAATTCGATTTTCGACTCAAATCTCGTTTGCAATAGCCATGTTGTACTACTTAGAGTAAATGGTGGTACGTTTTAACTAAAACGACCCGTCGACCGTTGTATTAATTCCAAATCGTTCTTTTTCTGGTCAGGACAAACGTACTCAAATTGTGTCCGATCGACGACTCTTCACGGACACTGGTTAATAGACCACTGAAATGAAATATCCAAAGAACCTCTTTGAAAATGGAATTTCACTCGTATCCACCTTGCGACAATAGGGACCTTAAGCAGTCAGGACGGCAACGCCAAGGAAGACTTCGATTAAAAAATGAATTTCTACTCTTAGTTAGAATTTTGAAAATAGCTGCATGAGCTTACTGTCTCATACGGCGCCACAGCTCAACTTCAGTATGACGTATAAAAGTAGCGTTGAGTTCCAAATGGAAATTAAAATATTTGCCGTCGCGGTTTCGGCTCGCAGACGACGCAAATTTTGGCGATTTCACGTTGTTGTTTTGCATAGGACGGCTAAGAAATGTACAAAGTTTCAAAATGCACGTGCTGGGCTATTGTTCTGCCAACTAGATCTCTTGTTTTTCCACGTCCTCGTTGCCGTCGCCGTCGTGGTTGCTTAAGGTCCCTAGTGACTAATTGTCCACCTTTTCCAAAACATTTTAACCCTACCAGTGGCGTTCTCCAATCCCTACACTTATTTTTCAGATTTCTCCCAATAGACATTGGTATTATAACGGCTACCATTAATGCACCTGTCAGATTCCAAACTATCGCCTACTTCTTGAAGGAGTTTAAAATTAATGCTAGAAGAGGAACAAGTTGATTGCAGTTTGAAGAAGTGTGAAGGTGTAGTCTGATCGTCCGGGTGAGTGTAGTCCTGAGAAGGACTGTTGTCGGTGGCAGTGACTGACGTTTCGACAACCTGTGCGGAAGTCATCATCAGAGTCAAGTGAATGATTGTTGTCAGTAGAATGTTCTTATTCCAGTTCGTGTGAAATGATCGGTTGGTTTTGCCGTGATGTTATTGGCTGTAAGACTCAAGTGACGTAAGTCGGTCGTGATTGGTCTGTTTCGGTCTGTCGGTAAAGTTAGGTTGTTCTTTTTCGGTCGTTTGTGATGTTTATGTCGTGAATGAGTCGTTTGTATGGGGCGGGTAGTTGTTGACATCTGTTTAGGGGAGTCTGTTCTAAGTTAGTAAACCAGCTTTCCAGAGTCAGTCGTTGAAAATAGTCAGTGCTGTAGGTTAGGCATTGCGCAGAGTCCCAGTCAATGTTGTGGTTGGTAAGTCGATGGTGTTCAGCAATGTGATTGCTGACATCACCTTTCCTCGTCGCCCGTCTGTTCAAACCATTTACTGGATTACGTTCACTTGGACGACAGAGCGAAAGACTTGCGAATGACTACATCACCTACGCAAGCACTGTCAGGCGAATACGACAACAACTCTGGTTCAATCACCGCTGTAAAGATCACGGCCTTGTTCCGGCCGGGCTCAAACTTAAGCCCCCGTTGAACACACAGGAGGCCATCCAGATCGTCAAAGCCACGTGCAGACGACTGGTCAAAGCGCGGATAAATGATTGCCACAGAAGACTCAAACGCCACAGAAACAAACTACGACAACTACACGACCAACTGAAACAACTGATACCAACTGACCTACTTGACACCGTTACGACACTTGCCGACAAACGAGCCAACAAGACGACTGAACGCGCCCGCACTGGACATCAACAAAAATTGACACGACTGCTACGAGACAAAGAAGAGAGACGAAGCAAACCGGACGACAACTGGGTAAGTAACATTTCTTCTCGTTCCTTAGACAAGATTGAAACTCGGGTACTATCATACGGACTAAAACACTCAGTAACACCTAAACGCATACCGACTGAGGCTATTATATCTAGTGTTGAGGCGGCCCTGTCTCGGCAACGAGAACTATCTGAGCGGACCAAGGATAACATCAGAAGCAGAATTGCCTCCACTATACAATCAACGTCACTACATGACAGCAACTTGACTAAAGACGAACAACGCGCACTGAAACGACTGAGAAACGACGAGAACATAGTCATCCTACCAGCCGACAAAGGACGAGTTACTGTTGTTATGGACAAAACTGACTATCACGACAAAATGGACGCACTAGTTAACGACAAACGAACCTACGAAAAACTCAAACGTGACCCAACTCCTGCCCTTCAACGTAAACTCAACAGTAAACTACTGACACTCAAGAAAACGAACGCCTTTGACACCCAACGGTACTATCGACTGAGGTGCTCGGTACCACAGCCACCGAAACTCTACGGTTTGCCGAAACTACACAAACCTGGTTTCCCGATGCGACCTATTGTTTCTTTCTGTGGCTCTCACACATATCAACTATCCAAGTACCTGACGACAATACTACAACCGCTAACCGACAAATCCAGACATAAACTACAATCCACTGAAGACTTCATTAACGCTACCAAGACTGTTCAGATACCTGACGACTACAAACTAGTGTCATTTGATGTGAAATCACTGTTCACAAGTATTCCACTTCAATTAGCATTACAATGCACTGAGACTGCAATCCGACAATCTACCGACCCACTACCGCTACCGACAGACGACATCATGGACTTGCCAAACATTTGCCTAACGTCTACTTACTTTCAGTACAACGGTAAACACTACAAACAGTTACACGGCACTGCCATGGGGTCTCCAGTTTCTGTTGTTATAGCAGAAATTGTGATGCAGAACATCGAGGAACGCGCCCTTTCGACTTGCCGACAAACGATACCGCTTTGGTTACGTTACGTTGACGACACATTCACCACCGTTCGACACGACGAAATTGACGCATTCCACAACCACCTTAACGAACAAAACACTGACATACAGTTTACCAGAGAAGTCGAAGAAAATGGCAAACTTCCTTTTCTAGACTGCCTGGTAAGCCACAACGACAACTCATTACGAACGACAGTTTGCAGGAAACCGACACACACCGACAGATTACTAGACGAGTCATCCTACAACCCTACATCACACAAAGCCACAACTATCAGAACTCTAACACGACGCGCACAACTAGTATGTGACTCGACAGACAGCTTATCCGACGAGAACAAATACCTTCACCGTGTTTTTACGAAGAACAACTACAACAACGACTTCATCCGACGAAACACTCACCGACCCACTACCACTACCGAAACAAACGACACCGCAACCCCTTCGACTACAGCAACCATACCGTACATAAAAGGCATGTCTGAAAACATCTCGCGCATCTTACTACCCTTCAATATCCGCGTCGCCCACAAACTCATCACCACACTACGTCAGTTACTAACCAACGTTAAAGATAAAGACGAACCGAGGAACAGACAGGGAACGATTTATAAGATCAATTGTTCCGACTGCCAAGCCTCCTACATCGGTGAGACTGGCAGAAACCTCACAACAAGACTGACTGAACACAGACGGGCGACGAGGAAAGGTGATGTCAGCAATCACATTGCTGAACACCATCGACTTACCAACCACAACATTGACTGGGACTCTGCGCAATGCCTAACCTACAGCACTGACTATTTTCAACGACTGACTCTGGAAAGCTGGTTTACTAACTTAGAACAGACTCCCCTAAACAAATGTCAACAACTATCCGCCCCATACAAACGACTCATTCACGACATAAACATCACAAACGACCGAAAAAGAACAACCTAACTTTACCGACAGACCGAAACAGACCAATCACGACCGACTTACGTCACTTGAGTCTTACAGCCAATAACATCACGGCAAAACCAACCGATCATTTCACACGAACTGGAATAAGAACATTCTACTGACAACAATCATTCACTTGACTCTGATGATGACTTCCGCACAGGTTGTCGAAACGTCAGTCACTGCCACCGACAACAGTCCTCCTCAGGACTACACTCACCCGGACGATCAGACTACACCTTCACATGTTACCCCCGGGTTCAAACCATTTACTGCAGTTTGAAGAAGCTTTGAAAAAATATGTTGCGATATGGTAAGGTACCTCAAAACGGTGACTTTAAGCATCCGGGATAGTTTCAATGCGTTGCAGTTCCCAAGGACAAAGTGCTCATATGCTTTGATAAGAAATTTATTAGGTTTCTTGCCAAATCTTCCGTACACGCTCTGAAACAGAAATTGAACGTTAGAGGATAGTCAAGCCTACGAAATAAGCTAATGAGTGACAACAACAAAAGAGACTGACACACGAGCATTCAAAACAAAATCTAAACAAAAGAAAACGAATAGGAAAAAGAAGGAAACAAAAAAAAGGCAAGTTTATCCAAAGCCGGGAATGATAAAGTTATCGATGGCGTTGAAAGGGTACTTCTAGTCTGAATATAGCAACGGGAAAACGTAAAAGACATTGCATGAAATATCCATTCAAAAGGCGATGTGCCTTCCACATGATCTATCATTGCTCACTATGTCTTTACATAAAAAAACAGATTTACAAAATTTTATTTTTCCAGGCGATCTAAGCACCATAAACGAAGCTTTCTTGACAAATATGAACCTAGTATGGCCTGGCTTGCCAAAGAGTCCTCTTCGGCTCGTTTAGTAGTCTGTTCGCCGAATGGCGGGAAGATCTGAGTTTCGAGTCTTTTCAGAGGACACGGATTTTTTCTTTTCCCATACTTACAAATCAATTTAGCTAGTGATGTGTACCTATGGACTATATTGGTGGGCTCAGAGAAAGAAAATATTTGGCAAGAGGTCATGACTTATGAATCGAGCACGGCGAAGTTTGTACGTCATGTCAAGCAAGCAAGCATTTTCTCATTCGGTCCTTACACTCCGCCAATAAGTACATGTTATCAACAGTTAAACCTACGACAGCGTTACCGGACTGACGGCACTCGGTGGTCGCTTAATATGAAAAAGAAAATTTCCCAAGCTGTAAGCGATAAGTTTATTATCTTGAAGACAGTGATCCTGAAGAACGTGTGGGTGGGCTCCAATGATCAGATCCGCACCTAGAGACAACAGGTGTTTGTTTATGCGATTTTGAGAGGGAATGGGTCCTAAATAAAGTTCTTGGCCATAGTGCATGAAAACGACGATGATGTCAACTTTGGCCTATGGAAGTAAAACAAAAAATGAGGTAAAGTATAAAAAGTCAATACGCGTGTCATAGAATGACTCTAAGGATAGATCCTCATTGATTTCCCATAAAAGAGGATCATAAGACGAATGAATATATATTCTTCCCTTCAGACAAACCAAAACGAAATTAATCACTAGAGCCAATCGGTATGATTGTCAACATCATCGTTAGCCAATGAAACCTCAAAGTATAAACAAGCAAACTGTATTAGACGCAAGAAAACGCTAGTAGCGAATTATAACATAGCCAAAGTAAAGCGCGTGCCCTGATTGGACAATTCAGTCTCCACTATTTGCCCATGGGTATACAATGCTGACGCGTGCACATGCAAAGACTAGTTTTCGCGCGCTTATTTTTTCTGGTCTCGTAAGATTTATTTTAAATAAAATGGAACTCTTTTGCTACAATGTATCAATATTATGCTATAAATCAAGCGGTAAACACCACAGCCTACACTACTGAGTTATGGATGCAGGCGAGAGGTTACTAAGCACTCAAGAAGCAAGGATCGCTCTCGGCTATCGCCTCACGCGACTCTTAGGCATTCTTCGTGCCTAGCAACCTCCCGCCTGCATCCCTAACTCACAAGGGCACGCTGTGGTGTATAACATTTGCTAACTAACGATTGGTTTAAGTTTTAAATCTGACAATTTAAGAAGGTAGCACGAGTTTTCTGGACCAATCAAAGAGCAAAGTCAACTTAAACCAAAGTAGTCATGGATCCTTTTGACACTCGATTAAAAGATGATCATAATGCTATTAAACTTGAGTTTGACCTTCTTTAGCCTCCTGATGTCTCTAGTAGCGATATCATCTTGATAAATGGCTGGACCAGAGTCGAACAACATCCTCATTTCGCTGCAGTTTTTATTTATGGAGGATGAGGCGCAATAACCAAGGAATGCTATCGTGATTCTGTTTCTTTTAAGAATAAGAGGTTCCTAAGAAAATGACCAAAAATATTTATATCAGCTTAAAACTGGTTAAGATGTATCCGTAGAGTACGTTAACGGTGAAAGATGCTGCTATATGGAATTAAAAAAGGGCCTGTTTAAGTGGAGGCGGAGGATCCCATGTATAGGTCTTTGCGGCCTAGAACTGGGATGAAATAAATATTATTGTTGTATTGGTTCGAGTTTTTACTTCCATACTGGCCCTAAATATTTTTTCATCTCGTCTCCTGGAAGATGGATTAAAATAGCTCGTTACTGTACCTGAGAGGAGTCATATTTTCCGAAGCTTAATCCAAAGTACTTTATACCCGTCCTTTTCAGGACTTCAGCGGTAAAATTGGCTCCCTCACCGCTTACATCGTTCAAGTGATTGTTAGCAATGGTCACGGCATCAAATCCTGCAAACCTGGGTGGAGGATCCACAAGCATAACTATCCGGGTATGTACAATAAATACCTTCCTGCTAGACTTTAAAACTTCTCATTGTGAACGAATAATTTCAGACCAGGCCCTCACTTCTGACATGGTTGAAAAAGGTGCTAAAATGATATTTCTCAGGTTACTTTCATATTCTTCCCTGTTATTTAATTCTGTCATCGTATTGATGAACTTTTTATTATATTTTTGAATATTTTAGGTTGGATACCGGCGCAGATTTACTCAATTAACCTTTAACAAGTCTCACATAAGAACATGCAATATAAGGGAGAAATCAGCAAACGGAATGAAAAGAAGCAAGATTTTATTTTTAAACAGATATATAAAGGAAACAAGTTGCTAAAGAAGCTGTGGTGCTAGGTCAGTACCGGAATATACCAAGCAAGATAATTTGATTTTATCAACTGAGTTGACAATGTTAATTGCCACCGTAAGGAGATTCTCTAGCTGACCTTTCTTGCGCCAGCCCTTCGTCAGAGCGAATTACTATGGGAAAATGCTCGAAACGTCAGCTTTAGAAACTCTTTTATATTGTTAAACGGTTTGCTTATAGCACGAATAAGGTGGATGCTGGTTTAATGCAGCCGGAACGGATAGAGGAGCCCAAGTGCATTACCCTCACTGCACTTTAATAGTAGAGAGTAGTAGAACAAATGACAAAATTCTGCACCCTCTAAAGTAAAAAACCTCCACTGGTAGAACAACGCGACCTTAAATTACCAAAAACAATCAGATATGAAATCTGTTGACTTGAAAACAATATGGGTTGTATTGGAACTGAAAGTTTATGCACACTGCCATTTTTGATGGTGTGTTGCTAGGACTCATACTAGCAAAAGACCTCTATATCGTCTGATAATAATAATATTGGTAGTCGTATTTCGGATATTTCAAACATAGTTGTTTGTATTTGTTTGTAGATTTTTTCCCTTATGCTTTGATCTTGTTTCCCAATTTTTCTAACGAATCTTTATAACTCAAGACATTTTTATGTACAGTATAACAGAAAATTGTTACACCAGTGGA
>NC_142530.1:25390464-25410464 GCF_964205215.1 Stylophora pistillata
TTATTTCTAAATTCATAATAACGCAAAAGCCGTGCAATGGCTTGTTTTTCGCTATCAAAAGACTTCTTAAATTTCTTTTCTGCTCGATTACGTTCTGCAATAGTTATCCTAATCATGCCACCTGTAAGACTTAAGGCTTCAGATCTTGATAGAGGTTGGACTTCGTTGTCATTTGATGATAGTATTAAAAGCATTTGCTCAAAAGATGAGTGCAACACCTCTGTCAGTAAGCTGTTTTCGCCTGGCGTCCTAACGAAGGATTTTCAGAGGAGAAATAAATATCTTTTGGCTGTAAGAAAAAAAACGGTACTTAAAATAACCAAATTTCCGAGGCAATGGCAATTCTCAAATTGATGCCATACTAAAACTGAGGGTCATAAGTTTAACAACAATTTGGATACCCTCTTTAAATGAAGAGTTTCCTTATCTATGAGGCCCTCATCCTTCATGGAAAGTTTTCCTTTAAATTCACCAGTTTATGTGGACGTTTCACTTATATGATTGTCATATATTCACTGTTATAAAGAAGTTTAACTCCACTGTTGTCGGTAAATTTTATTCGAACGACCTTCCTCTCTACATTCGTTATCTTTCTTCTAACATTACTTGATTGCAGTAATCATGAGTGACATGTGTTTTTTTCTCTGTATGTGAATATTATTTTAAAAAACCAGTTAATGAGCAAAAGGGTACTAGTTAGTCTTTATTTTATTTTTCTTTAATCATACCCTACCTTTCTCCATTCTACTTTGTTTTGTGTTGTATTTTTTATTTAAATGCACTTCTATAGTATCTGTGTTTCCTAGAAATCTATGTTAATATGAATGGCCAAAAATGATAAAAAGTAAAATAAACAAAAACGTAGAAATCGAGGGCGAATAATATGAGTATTTCAGTTTATTCATAGTTAATCGATTTACTATGGTTTATTACATTTTAAATTCCAAACGTTGTATTTCTAGCATTCTGATTGGTTCACTCTGTTCAAGTTATCAGCTCATAAACTGAATCACCTCATATGGAAAATGATTCACTCAAGTATGGCTGGATTTACTTCTGGCTGGAAACAAAAACTTCTCCCGTGCATTGTAGATAATTGAATGTAATTGATACAACAGTTATTCAATTTGCACTTTTTGGATACGAGATTGGTTATTGCCAACTCATGATATCCGACGCGGGCTCGTGGAAAAATTGTTACATAACTTCACTTGTCGTTCAAAACTTAACAACAAAACTTGATCTTTGTGTTATTGAAAAGTGAAAAAAAGAAAACTAATAAAATCTCATCAATTGCTGATAGACACTCCACTGATTTTGAATAGATAGCAAGTGGCGCAGCTAACTAGATTCTACCGTTCGTTATAGAACGCCGGATTGGTGGATTTACACTCATAAACTGATTTAGTACAAGTTCAGAGCTGAGCAAAGAGTTTCCAGAAATCTGATTGGTCGAGCGGCTCTTTATATGACACTATATAAACCGCGCGCAGCGGTTTATATAAAATGTTAAAATAAAATGTTAATTAATGTTACTAAAATGTTATGATTTTAGAAATTTCTCTGTTGTTCAGCTCTGAAATTATACTAAAACAATTATTCGTCTCAGGTTTGGTGAATATTGTACTGTCGAATAATCCCCTCGACTTCGTCTCGGGGATTATTCAACGATATTCACCCTGCCTTCGGCGAATAATTGTTAAATATAAAGTGGTAAACAAAATGTTAGAAGATAATATCTTAAATAACCAATATTAGCCTTGTTGGCTTCTTGTTCAAGATGGCTTAAAATGCTTTGTTGTTGTTGGATCATAGCAGCAGAATATAGTCTCTTGGTCAAAGTTATTCCCTAATTTCACTGAAATTATATTTAAAGAACTTTAAAACAAGTTGCGGGATAACCCCATTTTTGTCGGGGAATTAGAGTCAAATTTAAAAGCACTTTTGTAAAAGTACATTTAAAAATAATCTGTGAGTGATGTTCGGAGCCACATAAATTTTGTGATGAAGATCTGTGTACAGATTTTGGGTGCCGGTTATTATCATCTAAGTTACTTTCTAGGAACATACTTGCCCGGTCTTTTAAGACTTAGGAATGACTCCTTTGCAGAAGACGAAATATCTTTGAAAACCAAATTTCCAGACAAATTCAGTCTGTATTAAATTTCTCCAGCAGTTATGAGAAGGTTGTGTTACGACCGCGTTTTGTTTGCTTATACCGGCATGATTTAAAAACGGCCGCCGCGGCAGACCAAACGAGCGAGCTTTCAACTTTTGTAAATTTTAAAGTAAATGCAGAAGGCAACTGTAAATGCCAGTTGCGAAAATGGTGTACTAAAAGGACTTTTTGGGCTTTCTATGAATACATTCGTTGTTTCACTTTTGTCAGCCGATTCACGTTATTTTCAGACGAACAGCCCTTCTGACTTTCGTATTGGACTCATATACACCGCGAGAGAAACAAGGGATTCCTCTTTCTGACAACATTTAAAAAGTATGTTCTATGGATGCTTATGGAAATACGCCACTAGCTGAAATAAAGTTCGTGTTCGTGGGCATAAAGACGTAATGGCCTGACTCGGAGACATTTTAGCACAAACAGTTAGGCGAGAGTTTAAGCGACTCTGACAAGGTCCCACAACATATTTATACCCAAGAACATAACTCTTTTATTACTATTATTATTATCACTTTGGAAGGCATTGAGAAAACTGAAAAATGGCAACAAAATATCCTGAAAGTCGCGTTAGCGTGGGAGCGAGAGCGAAGTCTCTGTTTAAGCCCGTCAAATACACCACGATGCCTGACAAAGATGATAATCATCTTTATTCCTTGGTAGCATTTTAGATACAACGAAAGGAAATAAATCATTCCTTAGAAAAGCCAAATCTGACCAAATCAGTGAACTTTTTCACTTTTTTCATATACAACTAAAATAAATATATGAAGACATTGCAAAACAGAAGATAGCTTGATTCACTACAAAGTCATAACTCTGAAACAGCTCGTAGACATCGACTACTTATATCATTTTTTAGTTCTTGATTACATTTGCTTCTCATCCAGGTTTCCATGTGTCAGAAGATTGTTAAGAGATAAGAAAATCTGTTGGGTAAGGTTGGCAACGCACAAAGCTATTTAGTACAAAGATCGCAATCCACACTTTACCAAATGACTTTAGCTGATTGCTCGGATCAGACAATAAAATTGCCATAATCTAACAAGTTGGATAAGGTTAGTTAGGGTTAGGTTGGTATCGAGTTTTCTTGCCTCTTCCTGAAGGACTCGCCATGTAGTTATTACTTTTCAACTCAATTGAACAGGTAAAGGATTTTGTCACATGGCTGTGGCTTGTGGCCGAAGTTAATCGCTGCCTACCGTAAAGCGTGAAAGCGTTTATTCCATTGTTCTCATGTAATTTAGGCGTCCTTAACGCCAGGATTCAAGTATTCAAGTGTCCCTAAATCGGTTTGGATTCGCAGGTGTCATTTATAAAAAACAGGTGACCTCTTCCAAAGTGATCTATTTCTAAGGTATAGCTTGCGTGGGGTGTTGTCGTATGTAAGCGAGCTTGTGAACCATAGAGTGATTTACGCCCTTTCGCTAAAGCTCAGTTTAATCGTCAACGAGATAACGAAAAATTCAACACTAAAACACGAGATGAACCTGTTCTTCCAGATCAGCTTACGTACAGGCACGTTTTACGCCCTTTGTTCTTTACATATAAGTTAGTTTGATTTCATATTTCATGTTGTCACGTAGTTCACGATCAGTTGGTGTTCTCACAATTCTGAATTTGCCAGTCTGTACCTGGTTTGTACTCCATTCACACCAAAGCTTAATAGCCATGCATGTTTTAAAGTCGGTTTTTTTTTTAACAAGTTTCGACCTTTTTTTCTTCATAAAAGCTGTATGACACGATGTTTTTCAACTTCAAAT
Organism: Stylophora pistillata; assembly: GCF_964205215.1. NCBI lineage: Eukaryota > Metazoa > Cnidaria > Anthozoa > Scleractinia > Pocilloporidae > Stylophora > Stylophora pistillata. The sequence continues at coordinate 25,394,404 of NC_142530.1, forward strand.
ATTTGGCACATTGAAAAATTTAAGTTGGTGACTATTTGAAACCTCTCTAATTCTGATTTTCATTCATTCCTGGGGAGAAGTATCTGTCATTTTTTAAAATCACGATAGGCTCGTTAATTTCATCCTATCACCGTTTATATTGTAAGGCAGATTGTTTGAGACAGCGAGTTTGAGTTGAATGAAGGCTTGAAATAAAGTTTCAGCTCACTTGTCCAAAATAATCTATCTGGCCCTCTATCGCGGAAGGATTCCCAACCGCACGTTTTCGAGTTACAATATATACAATGAAAAACTGTGAAATACTTGTTGTATATTTTTCTTTTTCCTATTTCCCCATGTGGCCATGTAACCTGCATCGTGTTTTATATGATCTGTATGGAATAGTCACTATTTATCACCTAGCGGGGAACTTTGGGGGATAGGATCACATGGTTGTCAGGGGAACGGAAGGGGGATCAGCTGTCGCAAACAAAGTATGAGGGGGACTATGGCACATTGACTACCAATTAACGGCTAATGATCAGTAATGGGGGGATAAAAAGATTATATAGAACAGCTAGATTGTACCGTAACGTGGTGACACAACTAAAATCCTCCCACCCTCCCCTCCCCCCCGGCGATATGTTTAATGAGCGGTCCTTAATATGCAGGTTCATTACTTTCTAGTTAAGCGAAACATTTTTCCTTACCTATTAGTCAATACTTAACGCATTTCTTTTTTTTTTCCTTTCCTTTTTTTCATATAGACTCTGTATGGAGGTTTTGGTAAGAAGCCGAATAAATTTGAAATTGAGGCATACGAGCATTATGCCTATGGCAATAGTGACGACTTGAGAATATCCCGGATTCTCAAAGTCAACGTTTCAAGGTACAAGTCAATGCTGTTTATTTATTTATTTATTTTTTGTCATTTATTTGACTGTTTTCAAACAGGGACTTAATGATTTGATGAAAGAAATATATATATATATTTTTTTTAAGATGAACTTCTCAATTTTCTCAGTCACAAGATCCCACTAGTAATTCTCCTCACTGTCTGGCTGCCATACAACTCTCATGATGTTAGTTCTGAGAATTTGGTATTGGATCTACGTATAATCCACTAATTGATGTTTGTCTGTATTCTCATTCATCGTCTACTTGATGCTGTATTGATATTTGGTATTGGATCTACGTATAATCCACTAATTGATGTTTGTCTGTATTCTCATTCATCGTCTGCTTGATGCTGTATTGATATTTGGTATTGGATCTACGTATAATCCAATAATTGATATTTGTCTGTATTCTCATTCATCGTCTGCTTGATGCTGTATTGATATTTGGTCTTGGATCTACGTATAATCCAATAATTGATATTTGTCTGTATTCTCATTCATCGTCTGCTTGATTTTGTATTGATATTTGGTATTGGATCTACGTATAATCCCCTAATTGATATTTGTCTGTATTCTCATTCATCGTCTGCATGCTTGATGCTGTATTGCTGTATTGATATTTGGTATTGGATCTACGTATAATCCAATAATTGATATTTGTCTGTATTCTCATTCATCGTCTACTTGATGCTGTATTGATATTTGGTATTGGATCTACGTATAATCCACTAATTGATATTATAACATAACCAAAGTAAAGCGCGCGCTCTGATTGGTCAATTTAGCGTCCTCCACTTGCCCATGGGTGTAACGCTGCTGACGTGAGCAAATGCAAAGACTATTTTTCCGCGCGCGCTTGTTTTTTCTGGTCACGTAAGATTTGTTAAATAAAAGGGAACTCTTTAGCTACAATGTATCAATGTTATGTTATAAAACAAATGGTAAACACCACACCGTACACTATTGAGTTATGGATGCACTTGGGAGGTTTGCTAAGCACTCAAGAAGCTAGAGTCGCTCTAGGCTATCGTCTCGAGCGACTCTTACGCTTCTTTCGTGCTTAGCAACCTCCCGAGTGCATCCATAACTCAATAGTGTACGCTGTGGTGTTTACCGGCATTTGTTAATTTGTCTGTATTCTCATTCATCGTCTGCTTGATGCTGTATTGATATTAGGTATTGGATCTACGTATAATCCACTAATTGATGTTTGTCTGTATTCTCATTCATCGTCTGCTTGATGCTGTATTGATATTTGGTATTGGATCTACGTATAATCCACTAATTGATGTTTGTCTGTATTCTCATCCATCGTCTACTTGATGCTACATTGATATTGTAAGGATAAATTCTGCCTTGGTCACCTGTGGGAGTTAATCAGTTAGAATGACAACATCAGTTACTTTACCCGCTCCCTTAAGACCCTTTGTGATCAAAGTAAACGAGATCACATCCTTGTCCCGACATATAAAGATCCTGAGGTGATTAAACTTCTACAATTGTTCTACAAAGTATTCCTATACTCCCAGTTACGTGTGACAAATTGCACAGATGTAACCTCCTAAAATAATTTTCATACAAAACGAATCTTGTCGCCAGAAATTTCGAATCGACATGTACTGTTAAAACGTGACGCTTAAAATTTTGGGCTGAGTATTTATTCCCTCGTTACAGATAATTGCGGGGGAGATCTGTTATTATACTCGGGGATCAAAAAATTTTCGCAATCACTGGCTGCTCAGTATCTACGAAGTTATGATGATCACACCTTTACTCTGATTTTTTCGAAGCATTTGCGAATTTTGTAAAGAGACCAATCTTCTCAGTAGGCTAGCGAGCTTGACACGGGCTATGCGCAAGCTCTTTCGAAAAAGAAAGGGCATTTACAAGCTAAAACTGTATCGATGATTAATTCCAATATATCCTCTAAATACATCACGAAAAAGATTTAATTCATGTCGCTGAGTGCCCGAATGCAAAGCGTCTGTACGTTATGTCGTAATGTGACAACAGCTGCCCACTTTGATTCCACTTTTCTGGCGATTGATCATGAGTGGCAACAAGCTGATCGAGTGGATCTGAACAATGTGAGAGAAAAGTACTTTTCCCAGATCCTTGACCTGGAATCCAAATGTACCCCATTTTATGCTCTTCTTCGTTTCAGGTGAAGAGATTTGTTAATCAATTTAACTATAAACAATTGCGATAAAATCGAAAAGTTTAAAAAATTAAAAACCATCTTGGTTTAAGAAAAATATGACGACGTTTCGACGTTCGCTTAACGTCATTATCAAGTCAATAATGAGGGAAATGAGAACGAATATAGATGTAAAAGAGTTACAAAGAGACACGGATAACAAAATTGAAAATAACAACAAACATATGAAACATATGTGTGAACTGCGGTTATGAGACGTATATGAGAACGATCCTTCGCAGTAAAGCACTATTTGAGCAATAGTGAAAATCAGACCTGAAAAAAATTTCAGGCCTGTACGGGACTCGAACCACTGACCTCTGCGATACTAGTGCAGCGCTCTACCAATTGAGCTAACAAGCCAACTGGGAGCAGGCCATCAAATTAATTCGATATAAACCCGTAGATGATAAATCAAACAACAACAAACATATGAAACATATGTGTGAACTGCGGTTATGAGACGTATATGAGAAAAATGAAAAAAAAAAAAATTTTTTTTCAGGTCTGATTTTCACTATTGCTCAAATAGTGCTTTACTGCGAAGGATCGTTCTCATATACGTCTCATAACCGCAGTTCACACATATGTTTCATGTGTTTGTTGTTGTTTGATTTATCATCTACGGGTTTATATCGAATTAATTTGATGGCCTGCTCCCAGTTGGCTTGTTAGCTCAATTGGTAGAGCGCTGCACTAGTATCGCAGAGGTCAGTGGTTCGAGTCCCGTACAGGCCTGAAATTTTTTTTCAGGTCTGATTTTCACTATTGCTCAAATAGTGCTTTACTGCGAAGGATCGTTCTCATATACGTCTCATAACCGCAGTTCACACATATGTTTCATATGTTTGTTGTTGTTTGATTTATCATCTACGGGTTTATATCGAATTAATTTGATGGCCTGCTCCCAGTTGGCTTGTTAGCTCAATTGGTAGAGCGCTGCACTAGTATCGCAGAGGTCAGTGGTTCGAGTCCCGTACAGGCCTGAAATTTTTTTCAGGTCTGATTTTCACTATTGCTCAAATAGTGCTTTACTGCGAAGGATCGTTCTCATATACGTCTCATAACCGCAGTTCACACATATGTTTCATATGTTTGTTGTTGTTTGATTTATCATCTACGGGTTTATATCGAATTAATTTGATGGCCTGCTCCCAGTTGGCTTGTTAGCTCAATTGGTAGAGCGCTGCACTAGTATCGCAGAGGTCAGTGGTTCGAGTCCCGTACAGGCCTGAAATTTTTTTCAGGTCTGATTTTCACTATTGCTCAAATAGTGCTTTACTGCGAAGGATCGTTCTCATATACAAAATTGAAAATATGTAAATAACAAAGAATTCACACTCAGAGTCATATTCGCGCGCAGAGTCACATAAAGAATTTGGCGCGAATAGAGTCTTTCTCAGTATTTAACTTGGGGTTCAGTTCCCTAATGAATAACATCTCAAAAATTAGAAAATCAAACTTTGATCTATATTTCTTTAGAACGGAAAATTCCTTATCAACCAAGTCAGTCAATTTTGTTATCCGTGTCTCTTAGGAATTCTTTTACGTTTATATTATATTCGCTCTCATTTCACTTGTTATTGGCTTGTTAATGACGTTAAGCGAACGTCGAAACGTGGGTGGTTTTTAATTTTTTAAACTTTTTGATTTTATCGCAATTCTTCTTCGTTTGTCCCAAAAATAATTTTCTTTGTTTACTCTTTTTAGGAAAGGCGTGGTTGGTGCAACATATTTGCCTCTGAAAGTCAAGCTGGATCACAAAACCAAGCGCCTACACCCAGAACCTGTAAAGAACTCTAAATGGATCCATGTATGTGGAGATGAGGATGTTAAATGCCAATGTCGCAACGAGATCATTGCAACCAGAAAAGCAGTGAAAAAGCGCCTCAGATGATTATTCATTGAGTTTTATTTCCTTTGCACGATTGGAAAGGTTGCATTTTCAACGTCGATTTCAAAGAACATAGAGAATTTTACTACTTTATCATTTAAAATGTTGTGTTGTACAAGGTTTTCCACCCCTCAGAAAGAGCCTTAACTGTTCGCGTGTAATATTACGATAATTTTCTACTCGCCAATCAGCTGCTGACACATCACTCGCTTTTCGCGTCACTCATTCATTAACAAAGTCGACTCTTCTTGTTTGTAAAAGCCTATGGTGTTTGTATCAAGAAAACATGGTGGCTGAAGATGTGGAATTTCTCTTCTCGAGTTCAACTCGATCGATATCCCAAGAATGGGCGCATATCTACACGTCCATTTATTATTCGCTATTTATTGTACACCAATCAATCACACGAACCTTCGTGTGTCAAAATCTGACCGGATAAACATTTCATTTGAAGATAATATTTACACGAGAAGAATTTCTAAAGCGCAATAATATACATGACTCAATGTTCGCGAAGAGTGTGAAGACAGGGAAGAAAAAGAAAAGAATATAGGTCATGTATAGGATGTCATGCATCCGTCATAATTTTTTTGACATTTACGACAATTTTTCAAAGTTTCTTTTACTCTTTAGTGTCCAAGACCCTCACCTTCCTCATTCAGAACCTACTCCATGGCAGCTTACCCCTCCCCCCTCAGTGTTTATTCATGCTTCACTAGAGCTTCATAAACAAAACAAACATGCATGTCCTTCTTTTGTAACAAGCAAACAACGCTCTCTCCTCTTGAATTACATTCCAACTCGGAGTTTTCCTTTTTGGACGTGAGGTAGAAAATTGGGGAATATGATTTGGGATATATCCTCGGATATCCCCAATTTTTGGCAGGGGGATATTCGGTCACGTGACGCGTTTAGATCAATCGCGTGCGAGCAAAATTTTTCGATGAATTATAAGAACTGAAATTTCCTCTGATTATTTTTTCCCATTATAAAGTTTAGGGAGTCAGAAAATTGAAATTTATTGAGAATTCATTGAAATTTATTGAAATTTATTCATCCCAGTAAGCCTTGATTCTAATTTTTGGTACATTGGCAATGTTTATCTTCACCACCGCATACGGTGATCCATTTTGCGTTCTTTGTAGGCTCAGGATGCATTCGCTTATTTTTTTCGTCGAAAGCGATTTTCAGTGGAAGATACTTTGCTCTCACGACTCCTTTCCTAAAAAGGGAGATAGCAATGAAACTGAAAAAAGAAAATTAAAACATACAAAATATTTACCCCTTATTAAAACTAATTGCTTGTAACCGGTTATAAAAATCAACATCGCTGGAAAGTCTCATTTAAAAATATGACTGTTTTAGAACGCGCCCTGTTTCACTGAGATGTCATGCGTAAAATAGTCACCCAGAGTATAGACACCCAGAGTATAGACACCCAGAGTATAGACACCCAGAGTATAGACACCCAGAGTATAGACACTCAGAGTACCGTTGTCTTGTGACTACATCTCACCTATTGTTTCAGATCTAGATATGAGAATTTTCCAGTTTTCATTCGATTTCTTTTTTTTTCTTTGTGTGATAATTGTATAACCCTAATATTTTCTCTATCACCAAAAATGACTTTATTCTGTATTCTGGAATTCGATTTTCGACTCAAATCTCGTTTGCAATAGCCATGTTGTACTACTTAGAGTAAATGGTGGTACGTTTTAACTAAAACGACCCGTCGACCGTTGTATTAATTCCAAATCGTTCTTTTTCTGGTCAGGACAAACGTACTCAAATTGTGTCCGATCGACGACTCTTCACGGACACTGGTTAATAGACCACTGAAATGAAATATCCAAAGAACCTCTTTGAAAATGGAATTTCACTCGTATCCACCTTGCGACAATAGGGACCTTAAGCAGTCAGGACGGCAACGCCAAGGAAGACTTCGATTAAAAAATGAATTTCTACTCTTAGTTAGAATTTCAAAAATAGCTGCATGGGCTTACTGTCTCATACGGCGCCACAGCTCAACTTCAGTATGACGTATAAAAGTAGCGTTGAGTTCCAAATGGAAATTAAAATATTTGCCGTCGCGGTTTCGGCTCGCAGACGACGCAAATTTTGGCGATTTCACGTTGTTGTTTTGCATAGGACGGCTAAGAAATGTACAAAGTTTCAAATTGCACGTGCTGAGCTATTGTTCTGCCAACTAGATCTCTTGTTTTTCCACGTCCTCGTTGCCGTCGCCGTCGTGGTTGCTTAAGGTCCCTAGTGACTAATTGTCCACCTTTTCCAAAACATTTTAACCCTACCAGTGGCGTTCTCCAATCCCTACACTTATTTTTCAGATTTCTCCCAATAGACATTGGTATTATAACGGCTACCATTAATGCACCTGTCAGATTCCAAACTATAGCCTACTTCTTGAAGGAGTTTAGAATTAATGCTAGAAGAGGAATAAGTTGATTGCAGTTTGAAGAAGTGTGAAGGTGTAGTCTGATCGTCCGGGTGAGTGTAGTCCTGAGAAGGACTGTTGTCGGTGGCATTGACTGACGTTTCGACAACCTGTGCGGAAGTCATCATCAGAGTCAAGTGAATGATTGTTGTCAGTAGAATGTTCTTATTCCAGTTCGTGTGAAATGATCGGTTGGTTTTGCCGTGATGTTATTGGCTGTAAGACTCAAGTGACGTAAGTCGGTCGTGATTGGTCTGTTTCGGTCTGTCGGTAAAGTTAGGTTGTTCTTTTTCGGTCGTTTGTGATGTTTATGTCGTGAATGAGTCGTTTGTATGGGGCGGATAGTTGTTGACATCTGTTTAGGGGAGTCTGTTCTAAGTTAGGAAACCAGCTTTCCAGAGTCAGTCGTTGAAAATAGTCAGTGCTGTAGGTTAGGCATTGCGCAGAGTCCCAGTCAATGTTGTGGTTGGTAAGTCGATGGTGTTCAGCAATGTGATTGCTGACATCACCTTTCCTCGTCGCCCGTCTGTTCAAACCATTTACTGCATTACGTTCACTTGGACGACAGAGCGAAAGACTTGCGAATGACTACATCACCTACGCAAGCACTGTCAGGCGAATACGACAACAACTCTGGTTCAATCACCGCTGTAAAGATCACGGCCTTGTTCCGGCCGGGCTCAAACTTAAGCCCCCGTTGAACACACAGGAGGCCATCCAGATCGTCAAAGCCACCTGCAGACGACTGGTCAAAGCGCGGATAAATGATTGCCACAGAAGACTCAAACGCCACAGAAACAAACTACGACAACTACACGACCAACTGAAACATCTGATACCAACTGACCCACTTGACACCGTTACGACAATTGCCGACAAACGAGCCAACAAGACGACTGAACGCGCCCGCACTGGACATCAACAAAAATTGACACGACTGCTACGAGACAAAGAAGAGAGACGAAGCAAACCGGACGACAACTGGGTAAGTAACATTTCTTCTCGTTCCTTAGACAAGATTGAAACTCGGGTACTATCATACGGACTAAAACACTCAGTAACACCTAAACGCATACCGACTGAGGCTATTATATCTAGTGTTGAAGCGGCCCTGTCTCGGCAACGAGAACTATCTGAGCCGACCAAGGATAACATCAGAAGCAGAATTGCTTCCACTATACAATCAACGTCACTACATGACAGCAACTTGACTAAAGACGAACAACGCGCACTGAAACGACTGAGAAACGACGAGAACATAGTCATCCTACCAGCCGACAAAGGACGAGTTACTGTTGTTATGGACAAAACTGACTATCACGACAAAATGGACGCACTAGTTAACGACAAACGAACCTACGAAGAACTCAAACGTGACCCAACTCCTGCCCTTCAACGTAAACTCAACAGTAAACTACTGACACTCAAGAAAACGAACGCCTTTGACACCCAACGGTACTATCGACTGAGGTGCTCGGTACCACAGCCACCGAAACTCTACGGTTTGTCGAAACTACACAAACCTGGTTTCCCGATGCGACCTATTGTTTCTTTCTGTGGCTCTCACACATATCAACTATCCAAGTACCTGACGACAATACTACAACCGCTAACCGACAAATCCAGACATAAACTACAATCCACTGAAGACTTCATTAACGCTACCAAGACTGTTCAGATACCTGACGACTACAAACTAGTGTCATTTGATGTGAAATCACTGTTCACAAGTATTCCACTTCAATTAGCATTACAATGCACTGAGACTGCAATCCGAAAATCTACCGACCCACTACCGCTACCGACAGACGACATCATGGACTTGCTAAACATTTGCCTAACGTCTACTTACTTTCAGTACAACGGTAAACACTACAAACAGTTACACGGCACTGCCATGGGGTCTCCAGTTTCTGTTGTTATAGCAGAAATTGTGATGCAGAACATCGAGGAACGCGCCCTTTCGACTTGCCGACAAACGATACCGCTTTGGTTACGTTACGTTGACGACACATTCACCGCCGTTCGACACGGCGAAATTGACGCATTCCACAACCACGTGAAGGTGTAGTCTGGTCGTCCGGGTGAGTGTAGTCCTGAGACGGACTGTTGTCGGTGGCAGTGACTGACGTTTCGACAACCTGTGCGGAAGTCATCATCAGAGTCAAGTGAGTGATTGTTGTCAGTAGAATGTTCTTATTCCAGTTCGTGTGAAATGATCGGTTGGTTTTGCCGTGATGTTATTGGCTGTAAGACTCAAGTGACGTAAGTCGGTCGTGATTGGTCTGTTTCGGTCTGTCGGTAAAGTTAGGTTGTTCTTTTTCGGTAGTTTGTGATGTTTATGTCGTGAATGAGTCGTTTGTATGGGGCGGGTAGTTGTTGACATCTGTTTAGGGGAGTCTGTTCTAAGTTAGTAAACTAGCTTTCCAGAGTCAGTCGTTGAAAATAGTCAGTGCTGTAGGTTAGGCATTGCACAGAGTCCCAGTCAATGTTGTGGTTGGTAAGTCGATGGTGTTCAGCAATGTGATTGCTGACATCACCTTTCCTCGTCGCCCGTCTGTGTTCAGTCAGTCTTGTTGTGAGGTTTCTGCCAGTCTCACCGATGTAGGAGGCTTGGCAGTCGGAACAATTGATCTTATAAATCGTTCCCTGTCTGTTCCTCGGTTCGTCTTTGTCTTTAACGTTGGTTAGTAACTGACGTAGTGTGGTGATGGGTTTGTGGGCGACGCGGATATTGAAGGGTAGTAAGATGCGCGAGATGTTTTCAGACATGCCTTTTATGTACGGTATGGTTGCTGTAGTCGAAGGGGTTGCGGTGTCGTTTGTTTCGGTAGTGGTAGTGGGTCGGTGGTAGTGGTAGTGGTAGTGGTAGTGCCCTTCAACGTAAACTCAACAGTAAACTACTGACACTCAAGAAAACGAACGCCTTTGACACCCAACGGTACTATCGACTGAGGTGCTCGGTACCACAGCCACCGAAACTCTACGGTTTGCCGAAACTACACAAACCTGGTTTCCCGATGCGACCTATTGTTTCTTTCTGTGGCTCTCCCACATACCAACTATCCAAGTACCTGACGACAATACTACAACCGCTAACCGACAAATCCAGACATAAACTACAATCCACTGAAGACTTCATTAACGCTACCAAGACTGTTCAGATACCTGACGACTACAAACTAGTGTCATTTGATGTGAAATCACTGTTCACAAGTATTCCACTTCAATTAGCATTACAATGCACTGAGACTGCAATCCGAAAATCTACCGACCCACTACCGCTACCGACAGACGACATCATGGACTTGCTAAACATTTGCCTAACGTCTACTTATTTTCAGTACAACGGTAAACACTACAAACAGTTACACGGCACTGCCATGGGGTCTCCAGTTTCTGTTGTTATAGCAGAAATTGTGATGCAGAACATCGAGGAACGCGCCCTTTCGACTTGCCGACAAACGATACCGCTTTGGTTACGTTACGTTGACGACACATTCACCGCCGTTCGACACGACGAAATTAACGCATTCCACAACCACCTTAACGAACAAAACACTGACATACAGTTTACCAGAGAAGTGGAAGAAAATGGCAAACTTCCTTTTCTAGACTGCCTGGTAAGCCACAACGACAACTCATTACGAACGACAGTTTACAGGAAACCGACACACACCGACAGATTACTAGACGAGTCATCCTACAACCCTACATCACACAAAGCCACAACTATCAGAACTCTAACACGACGCGCACAACTAGTATGTGACTCGACAGACAGCTTATCCGACGAGAACAAATACCTTCACCGTGTTTTTACGAAGAACAACTACAACAACGACTTCATCCGAAGAAACACTCACCGACCCACTACCACTACCGACACCGCAACCCCTACGACTACAGCAACCATACCGTACATAACAGGTATGTCTGAAAACATCTCGCGCATCTTACTACCCTTCAATATCCGCGTCGCCCACAAACCCATCACCACACTACGTCAGTTACTAACCAACGTTAAAGACAAAGACGAACCGAGGAACAGACAGGGAACGATTTATAAGATCAATTGTTCCGACTGCCAAGCCTCCTACATCGGTGAGACTGGCAGAAACCTCACAACAAGACTGACTGAACACAGACGGGCGACGAGGAAAGGTGATGTCAGCAATCACATTGCTGAACACCATCGACTTACCAACCACAACATTGACTGGGACTCTGCGCAATGCCTAACCTACAGCACTGACTATTTTCAACGACTGACTCTGGAAAGCTGGTTTCCTAACTTAGAACAGACTCTCCTAAACAGATGTCAACAACTACCCGCCCCATACAAACGACTCATTCACGACATAAACATCACAAACTACCGAAAAAGAACAACCTAACTTTACCGACAGACCGAAACAGACCAATCACGACCCACTCACGTCACTTGAGTCTTACAGCCAATAACATCACGGCAAAACCAACCGATCATTTCACACGAACTGGAATAAGAACATTCTACTGACAACAATCATTCACTTGACTCTGATGATGACTTCCGCACAGGTTGTCGAAACGTCAGTCACTGCCACCGACAACAGTCCTTTTCAGGACTACACTCACCCGGACGATCAGACTACACCTTCACATGTTACCCCCGGGTTCAAACCATTTACTGCAGTTTGAAGAAGCTTTGAAAAAATATGTTGCGATATGGTAAGGTACCTCAAAACGGTGACTTTAAGCATCCGGGATAGTTTCAATGCGTTGCAGTTCCCAAGGACAAAGTGCTCATATGCTTTGATAAGAAATTTATTAGGTTTCTTGCCAAATCTTCCGTACACGCTCTGAAACAGAAATTGAACGTTAGAGGATAGTCAAGCCTACGAACTAAGCTAATGAGTGACAACAACAAAAGAGACTGACACACGAGCATTCAAAACAAAATCTAAACAAAAGAAAACGAATAGGAAAAAGAAGGAAACAAAAAAAAGGCAAGTTTATCCAAAGCCGGGAATGATAAAGTTATCGATGGCGTTGAAAGGGTACTTCTAGTCTGAATATAGCAACGGGAAAACGTAAAAGACATTGCATGAAATATCCATTCAAAAGGCGATGTGCCTTCCACATGATCTATCATTGCTCACTATGTCTTTACATAAAAAAACAGAATTACAAAATTTTATTTTTCCAGGCGATCTAAGCACCATAAACGAAGCTTTCTTGACAAATATGAACCTAGTATGGCCTGGCTTGCCAAAGAGTCCTCTTCGGCTCGTTTAGTAGTCTGTTCGCCGAATGGCGGGAAGATCTGAGTTTCGAGTCTTTTCAGAGGACACGGATTTTTTCTTTTCCCATGCTTACAAATCAATTTAGCTAGTGATGTGTACCTATGGACTGCATTGGTGGGCTCAGAGAAAGAAAATATTTGGCAAGAGGTCATGACTTATGAATCGAGCGCGGCGAAGTTTGTACGTCATGACAAGCAAGCAAGCATTTTCTCATTCGGTCCTTACACTCCGCCAATAAGTACATGTTATCAACAGTTAAACTTTAACAGCATTACCGGACTGACGGCGCTCGGTGGTCGCTTAATATGAAAAAGAAAATTTCCCAAGCTGTAAGCGATAAGTTTATTATCTTGAAGACAGTGATCCTGAAGAACGTGTGGGTGGGCTCCAATGATCAGATCCGCACCTAGAGACAACAGGTGTTTGTTTATGCGATTTTGAGAGGGAATGGGTCCTAAATTAAGTTCTTGGCCATAGTGCATGAAAACGACGATGATGTCAACTTTGGCCTATGGAAGTAAAACAAAAAATGAGGTAAAGTATAAAAAGTCAATACGCGTGTTATAGAATGACTCTAAGGATAGATCCTCATTGATTTCCCATAAAAGAGGATCATAAGACGAATGAATAAATATTCTTCCCTTCAGACAAACCAAAACAAAATTAATCACTATAGCCAATCGGTGTGATTGTCAACATCATCGTTAGCCAATGAAACCTCAAAGTATAAACAAGCAAACTGTATTAGACGCAAGAAAACGCTAGTAGCGAATTATAACATAGCCAAAGTAAAGCGCGTGCCCTGATTGGACAATTCAGTCTCCACTATTTGCCTATGGGTATACAATGCTGACGCGTGCACATGCAAAGACTAGTTTTCGCGCGCTTATTTTTTCTGGTCTCGTAAGATTTTTTTTAAATAAAATGGAACTCTTTTGCTACAATGTATCAATATTATGCTATAAATCAAGCGGTAAACACCACAGCCTACACTACTGAGTTATGGATGCAGGCGAGAGGTTACTAAGCACTCAAGAAGCTAGGATCGCTCTCGGCTATCGCCTCACGCGACTCTTAGGCATTCTTCGTGCCTAGCAACCTCCCGCCTGCATCCCTAACTCACAAGGGCACGCTGTGGTGTTTAACATTTGCTAACTAACGATTGGTTTAAGTTTTAAATCTGACAATTTAAGAAGGTAGCACGAGTTTTCTGGACCAATCAAAGAGCAAAGTCAACTTAAACCAAAGTAGTCATGGATCCTTTTGACACTCGATTAAAAGATGATCATAATGCTATTAAACTTGAGTTTGACCTTCTTTAGCCTCCTGATGTCTCTAGTAGCGATATCATCTTGATAAATGGCTGGACCAGAGTCGAACAACATCCTCATTTCGCTGCAGTTTTTATGTATGGAGGATGAGGCGCAATAACCAAGGAATGCTATCGTGATTCTGTTTCTTTTAAGAATAAGAGGTTCCTAAAAAAATGACCAAAAATAGTTATATCAGCTTAAAACTGGTTAAGATGTATCCGTAGAGTACGTTAACGGCGAAAGATGCTGCTATATGGAATTAAAAAAGGGCCTGTTTAAGTGGAGGCGGAGGATCCCATGTATAGGTCTTTGCGGCCTAGAACTGGGATGAAATAAATATTATTGTTGTATTAGTTGGAGTTTTTACCTCCATACTGGCCCTAAATATTTTTCCATCTCGTCTCCTGGAAGATGGATTAAAATAGCTCGTTACTGTACCTGAGAGGAGTCATATTTTCCGAAGCTTAATCCAAAGTACTTTATACCCGTCCTTTTCAGGACTTCAGCGGTAAAATTGGCTCCCTCACCGCTTACATCGTTCAAGTGATTGTTGGCAATGGTCACGGCATCAAATCCTGCAAACCTGGGTGGAGGATCCACAAGCATAACTATCCGGGTATGTACAATAAATACCTTCTTGCTAGACTTTAAAACTTCTCATTGTGAACGTATAATTTCACACCAGGCCCTCACTGCTGACATGGTTGAAAACGGTGCTAAAATCATATTTCTCAGGTTACTTTCATATTCTTCCCTGTTATTTAATTCTGTCATCGTATTGATGAACTTTTTATTATATTTTTGAATATTTTAGGTTGGATACCGGCGCAGATTTACTCAATTAACCTTTAACAAGTCTCACTTAAGAACATGCAATATAAGGGAGAAATCAGCAAACGAAAAGAAAAGAAGCAAGATTTTATTTTTAAACAGATATATAAAGGAAACAAGTTGCTAAAGAAGCTGTGGTGCTAGGTCAGTACCAGAATATACCAAGCAAGATAATTTGATTTTATCAACTGAATTGACAATGTTAATTGTCACCGTAAGGAGATTCTCCAGCTGACCTTTCTTGCGCCAGCCCTTCGTCAGAGCGAATTACTATGGGAAAATGCTGGAAACGCCAGCTTTAGAAACTCTTTTATATTGTTAAACGGTTTACTTATAGCACGAATAAGGTGGATGCTGGTTTAATGCAGCCGGAACGGATAGAGGAGCCCAAGTGCATTACCCTCACTGCAATTTAATAGTAGAGAGTAGTAGAACAAATGACAAAATTCTGCACCCTCTAAAGTAAAAAACCTCCACTGGTAGAACAACGCGACCTTAAATTGCCAAAAACAATCAGATATGAAATCTGTTGACTTGAAACCAATATGGGTTGTATTGGAACTGAAAGTTTATGCACACTGCAATTTTTGATGGTGTGTTGCTAGGACTCATGCTAGCAGAAGACCTCTATATCGTCTGATAATAATATTGGCAGTCGTATTTCGGATATTTCAAACATAGTTGTTTGTATTTGTTTGTAGATTTTTTCCCTTATGCTTTGATCTTGTTTCCCAATTTTTCTAACGAATCTTTATAACTCAAGACATTTTTATGTACAGTATAACAGAAACTTGTTACACCAGTGGAGACTTCGTTGCAAAAAAATTCTTCCTTAAGTAAATCTTTATTTTATCAGTTTCCGTTTATGATTTTCACCTGAGCGCTGGTGCAGCTTTTGGACTGGCGTATAATGAAACTGATTTTCTCCCTTTATAAATGTGAGTGAGAACATGTTTGTTGGCAAATGGCGACTCCAAGTTACCCACTGAAATGTCCGCCTCTCTGATGAATGAAGCCACGTCATTGAAAGTGTCATTGTACGTGTGGTACTTGTGGTCTACATAGTATTTGATGGGGTCAGCGAAGGAAATATCTCCCACAAACAGTAACGTAACTCTATCTAAAATTGTTCAAAGAAGGAAATATCTTGATATCAGAATTCTGTGATTCAAAAATTAGATTTAGCTTCGATATTTCTGTCACGTGAT
>NC_142530.1:25415464-25485464 GCF_964205215.1 Stylophora pistillata
AATGAGTCTTGATATTTTGTCATCTATATAATCCAGTAAAAGTAAGGAGAATCATACCTTCTTTTCCGAGAGCAGCGCACACCAGAGTCACCATGAAACAAATTATTTCTAAATTCATAATAACGCAAAAGCCGTGCAATGGCTTTGTTTTTCGCTATCAAAAGACTTCTCAAATTTCCTTTCTGCTCTATTACGTCCTGCAATAGTTATCCTAATCATGCCACCTGTAAGACTTAAAGCTTCAGATCTTGATAGAGGTTGGACTTCGTTGTCATTTGATGATAGTATTAAAAGCATTTGCTCAAAAGATGAGTGCAACACCTCTGTTAGTCGCCTGGCGTCCTAGCGAAGGATTTTCAGAGGAGAAATAAATATCTTTTGGCTGTAAGAAAAAAAAACGGTACTTAAAATAACAAAATTTCCGAGGCAATGACAATTCCCATATTGATGCCATACTAAAACTGAGGGTCATAAGTTTATCAACAATTTGGCTACCTTCTTTAGATGAAGAGTTTCCTTATCTATGAGGCCCTCGTCTTTCATGGAGAGTTTTCCTTTAAATTCACCAGTTTATGTGGACGTTTCACTTATATGATTTTCATATATTCACTGTTATAAAGAAGTTTAACTCCACTGTTGTCAGTAAATTTTATTCGAACGACCTTCCTCTCTACATTCGTTATCTTTCTTCTATAAAGTTTTTTCAAAAAGGCATTTTATGAATATGATTTGATCAACATTAACAACATTACTTGATTGCAGTAATCATGAGTGACATGTGTTTTTTCTCTGTATGTAAGTATTATTTTAAAAAACCAGTGAATGAGCAAAAGAGTACTAGTTAGTCTTTATTCTTTATTTTATTTTTCTTTAATCATACCCTACCTTTCTCCATTCCTACTTTGTTTTGTGTTGTATTTTTTATTTAAGTGCACTTCTATAGTATCTGTGTTTCCTAGAAATCTGTGTTAATATGAATGGCCAAAAATGATAAAAACGTAAACTAAACAAAAACGTAGAAATCGAGGGCGAATAATATAAGTATTTCAGTTTATTCATATTTAATCGATTAACTATGGTTTATTACATTTTAAACGGCGAACGTTGTATTTCTAGCATTCTGATTGGTTCACTCTGCTCAAGTTATCAGCTCATAAACCGAATCACCTTATATGGAAAATGATTCACTCAAGTATGGCTGGATTTACTTCTGGCTGGAAACAAAAACTTCTCCCGTGCTTTGTAGATAATTGTATGTAATTGATACAACAGTTATTTAATTTGCACTTTTTGGATACGAGATTGGTTATTGCCAACTCATGATATCCGACGCGGGCTCGTGGAAAAATTGTTACATAACTTCACTTGTCGTTCAAAACTTAACAACAAAACTTGATCTTTGTGTTATTGAAAAGTGAAAAAAAGAAAACTAATAAAGCCTCGTCAATTGCAGATAGACACTCCACTGATTTTGAATAGATAGCAAATGGCCCAGCTAACTAGATTCTACCGTTCGTTATAGTACGCCGGATTGGTGGATTTACACTCATAAACTGATTTGATATAAGTTCAGAACTAAGCTAGGAGTTTCCAGAAGTCTGATTGGTCGAGCGGTTCTTCATATGACACTATATAAACCGCTCCACGCGGTTTATATAAAATGTTAAAATAAAATGTTAATAAATGTTACTAAAATGTTATGATTTTAGAAATTTCTCTGTTGTTCAGCTCTGAAATTATACTAAAACAATTATTCGCCTCAGGTTCGGTGAATATTGTCGAATAATCCCCTCGACTTCGTCTCGGAAATTATTCGACGATATTCACCAAACCTAAAGCGAATAATTGTTAAATATAAAGTGCTAAACAAAATGTTAGAAGATGATATCTTGAATAACCACCATTAGCCTTGTTGGCTTCTTGTTCAAGATGGCTCAAAATGCTTTATTGTTGTTAGATCATAGCAGGAGAATATAGTCTCTTGGTCAAAGTTATTCCCTAATTTCACTGAAATTATATTTAAAGAACTTTAAAACAAGTTGCGGGATTAACCCCATTTTTGTCGGGGAATTAGAGTCATATTTAAAGGCACTTTTGTAAAAGTACATTTAAAAATAAATCTGTGAGTGATGGTCGGAGCCACATAAGTTTTGTGATGAAGATCTGTGTACAGATTTTGGGTGTCCGTTATTATCATGAAAGTTACTTTCTAGGAACATACTTACCCGGTCTTTTAAGACTTCTGAATGACTCCTTTGCAGAAGGCGAAATATCTTTGAAAAACAAATTTCCAGACAATTTCAGTCTGCATTAAATTTCTCCACCAGTTATGAGAAGGTTGTGTTAAGACCGCGTTTAGTTCGCTTATACTGGCATGATTTAAACAGGGCCGCCGCGGCAGACCAAACGAGCGAGCTTTCAACTTTTGTAAATTTTAAAGTAAATGCAGAACGCAACTGTAAATGCCAGTTGCGAAAATGGTGTACTAAAAGGACTTTTTGGGCTTTATATGAATACATTCGTTGTTTCACTTTTGTCAGCCGATTCACGTTATTTTCTGACGAACAGCCCTTCTGACTTTCGTATTGGACTCATATACACTGCGAGAGAAACAAGGGATTCCTCTTTCTGACAACATTTAAAAACAGTATGTTCTATGGATGCTTATGGAAATACGCCACTAACTGAAATAAAGTTCGTGTTCGTGGGCATAAAGACGTAATGGCCTCACTCGGAGACATTTTAGCACAGACAGTTAGGCGAGAGTTTAAGCGACTCTGACAAGGTCCCACAACATATTTATACCCAAGAACATAACTCTTTTATTACTATTATTATTATCACTTTGGAAGGCATTGAGAAAACTGAAAAATGGCAACAAAATAGCCTGAAAGTCACGTTAGCGTGGGAGCGAGAGCGAAGTCTCTGTTTATGCCCGTCAAATACACCACGATGCCTGACAAAGATGATAATCATCTTTATTCCTTGGTAGCATTTTAGATACAACGAAAGGAAATAAATCATTCCTTAGAAAAGCCAAATCTGACCAAATCAGTGAACTTTTTCACTTTTTCCATATACAACTAAAATAAATATATGAAGACATTACAAAACAGAAGATAGCTTGATTCACTACAAAGTCATAACTCTGAAACAGCTCGTAGACATCGACTACTTATATCATTTTTTAGTTCTTGATTATATTTGCTTCTCATCCAGGTTTCCATGTGTCAGAAGATTGTTAAGAGATAAGAAAATCTGCTGGGTCAGGTTGGTAACGCACAAAGCTATTTAGTACAAAGATCGCAACCCACACTTTACCAAATGACTTTAGCTGATTGCTCGGATCGGACAATAAAATTGCCATAATCTAACAAGTTGGATAAGGTTAGTTTAGGTAAGGTTGGTAATCGAGTTTTCTTGCCTCTTCCTGAAGGACTCGCCATGTAGTTATTACTTTTCAACTCATTTAAACAGGTAAAGGATTTTGTCACATGGCTGTGGCTTGTGGCCGATGCTAATCGCTGCCTGCTGTAAAGCGTCAAAGCGTTTATTCCATTGTTCTAGTGTAATTTAGGCGACCTTAACGCCAGGGTTCAAGTATCCAAGTGTCCCTAAATCGGTTTGGATTCGCAGGTGTAATTTATAAAAAACAGGTGACCTCTTCCAAAGTGATCTATTTCTAAGGTATAGCTTGCGTGGGGTGTTCTCGTATTTAAGCGAGCTTGTGAACTATGGAGTAATTTACTCCCCTTCGCTAAAGCTCAGTTTACATCGTCAACGAGATAACGAAAAATTCAACACTAAAGCACGAGATGAACCTGTTCTTCCAGATCAGTTTACGTAAAGGCAGGTTTTACGCCCTTTGTTCTTTAGATATAAGTTAGTTTGATTTCATATTTCATGTTGTCACGTTTTTCGCGATCAGTTGGTGTTCTTAGAATTCCGAATTTGCCAGTCTGTACCTGGTTTGTACTCCATTCACACCAAAGCTTAATAGCCATGCATGTTTTAAAGTCGGTTTTTTTTTAAGAAGTTTCGAACTTTTTTTCTTCATAAAAGCAGTATGACACGATGTTTTTCAACTTCAAATTTGGCACATTGAAAAATTTAAGTTGGTGACTATTTGAAACCTCTCTAATTCTGATTTTCATTCATTCCTGGGGAGAAGTATCTGTCATTTTTTAAAATCACGATAGGCTCGTTAATTTCATCGTTTCACCGTTTATATTGTAAGGCAGATTGTTTGAGACAGCGAGTTTGAGTTGAATGAAGGCTTGAAATAAAGTTTCAGCTCACTTGTCCAAAATAATCCAATGAGTCTTGATATTTTGTCATCTATATAATCCAGTAAAAGTAAGGAGAATCGTACCTTGTTTTCCGAGAGCAGCGCACGCCAAAGTCACCATGAAAGAAATTATTTCTAAATTCATAATAACGCAAAAGCCGTGCAATGGCTTGTTTTTCGCTATCAAAAGACTTCTTAAATTTCTTTTCTGCTCGATTACGTTCTGCAATAGTTATCCTAATCATGCCACCTGTAAGACTTAAGGCTTCAGATCTTTATAGAGGTTGGACTTCGTTGTCATTTGATGATAGTATTAAAAGCATTTGCTCAAAAGATGAGTGCAACACCTCTGTCAGTAAGCTGTTTTCGCCTGGCGTCCTAACGAAGGATTTTCAGAGGAGAAATAAATATCTTTTGGCTGTAAGAAAAAAAACGGTACTTAAAATAACCAAATTTCCGAGGCGATGGCAATTCTCAAATTGATGCCATACTAAAACTGAGGGTCATAAGTTTAACAACAATTTGGATACCCTCTTTAAATGAAGAGTTTCCTTATCTATGAGGCCCTCATCCTTCATGGAAAGTTTTCCTTTAAATTCACCAGTTTATGTGGACGTTTCACTTATATGATTGTCATATATTCACTGTTATAAAGAAGTTTAACTCCACTGTTGTCGGTAAATTTTATTCGAACGACCTTCCTCTCTACATTCGTTATCTTTCTTCTAACATTACTTGATTGCAGTAATCATGAGTGACATGTGTTTTTTTCTCTGTATGTGAATATTATTTTAAAAAACCAGTTAATGAGCAAAAGGGTACTAGTTAGTCTTTATTTTATTTTTCTTTAATCATACCCTACCTTTCTCCATTCTACTTTGTTTTGTGTTGTATTTTTTATTTAAATGCACTTCTATAGTATCTGTGTTTCCTAGAAATCTATGTTAATATGAATGGCCAAAAATGATAAAAAGTAAAATAAACAAAAACGTAGAAATCGAGGGCGAATAATATGAGTATTTCAGTTTATTCATAGTTAATCGATTTACTATGGTTTATTACATTTTAAATTCGAAACGTTGTATTTCTAGCATTCTGATTGGTTCACTCTGCTCAAGTTATCAGCTCATAAACTGAATCACCTTATATGGAAAATGATTCACTCAAGTATGGCTGGATTTACTTCTGGCTGGAAACAAAAACTTCTCCCGTGCATTGTAGATAATTGAATGTAATTGATACAACAGTTATTCAATTTGCACTTTTTGGATACTAGATTGGTTATTGCCAACTCATGATATCCGACGCGGGCTCGTGGAAAAATTGTTACATAACTTCACTTGTCGTTCAAAACTTAACAACAAAACTTGATCTTTGTGTTATTGAAAAGTGAAAAAAAGAAAACTAATAAAATCTCATCAATTGCGGATAGACACTCCACTGATTTTGAATAGATAGCAAGTGGCGCAGCTAACTAGATTCTACCGTTCGTTATAGAACGCCGGATTGGTGGATTTACACTCATAAACTGATTTAGTACAAATTCAGAGCTGAGCAAAGAGTTTCCAGAAATCTGATTGGTCGAGCGGCTCTTTATATGACACTATATAAACCGCGCGCAGCGGTTTATATAAAATGTTAAAATAAAATGTTAATTAATGTTACTAAAATGTTATGATTTTAGAAATTACTCTGTTGTTCAGCTCTGAAATTATACTAAAACAATTATTCGTCTCAGGTTTGGTGAATATTGTACTGTCGAATAATCCCCTCGACTTCGTCTCGGGGATTATTCAACGATATTCACCCTGCCTTCGGCGAATAATTGTTAAATATAAAGTGCTAAAAAAAATGTTAGAAGATAATATCTTAAATAACCAATATTAGCCTTGTTGGCTTCTTGTTCAAGATGGCTCAAAATGCTTTGTTGTTGTTGGATCATAGCAGGAGAATATAGTCTCTTGGTCAAAGTTATTCCCTAATTTCACTGAAATTATATTTAAAGAACTTTAAAACAAGTTGCGGGATAACCCCATTTTTGTCGGGGAATTAGAGTCAAATTTAAAAGCACTTTTGTAAAAGTACATTTAAAAATAGTCTGTGAGTGATCTTCGGAGCCACATAAATTTTGTGATGAAGATCTGTGTACAGATTTTGGGTGCCGGTTATTATCATCTAGGTTACTTTCTAGGAACATACTTGCCCGGTCTTTTAAGACTTAGGAATGACTCCTTTGCAGAAGACGAAATATCTTTGAAAACCAAATTTCCAGACAAATTCAGTCTGTATTAAATTTCTCCAGCAGTTATGAGAAGGTTGTGTTACGACCGCGTTTTGTTTCCTTATACCGGCATGATTTAAAAACGGCCGCCGCGGCAGACCAAACGAGCGAGCTTTCAACTTTTGTAAATTTTAAAGTAAATGCAGAACGCAACTGTAAATGCCAGTTGCGAAAATGGTGTACTAAAAGGACTTTTTGGGCTTTATATGAATACATTCGTTGTTTCACTTTTGTCAGCCGATTCACGTTATTTTCAGACGAACAGCCCTTCTGACTTTCGTATTGGACTCATATACACCGCGAGAGAAACAAGGGATTCCTCTTTCTGACAACATTTAAAAAGTATGTTCTATGGATGCTTATAGAAATACGCCACTAGCTGAAATAAAGTTCGTGTTCGTGGGCATAAAGACGTAATGGCCTGACTCGGAGACATTTTAGCACAAACAGTTAGGCGAGAGTTTAAGCGACTCTGACAAGGTCCCACAACATATTTATACCCAAGAACATAACTCTTTTATTACTATTATTATTATCACTTTGGAAGGCATCGAGAAAACTGAAAAATGGCGACAAAATATCCTGAAAGTCACGTTAGCGTGGGAGCGAGAGCGAAGTCTCTGTTTAAGCCCGTCAAATACACCACGATGCCCGACAAAGATGATAATCATCTTTATTCCTTGGTAGCATTTTAGATACAACGAAAGGAAATAAATTATTCCTTAGAAAAGCCAAATCTGACCAAATCAGTGAACTTTTTCACTTTTTTCATATACAACTAAAATAAATATATGAAGACATTGCAAAACAGAAGATAGCTTGATTCACTACAAAGTCATAACTCTGAAACAGCTCGTAGACATCGACTACTTATATCATTTTTTAGTTCTTGATTATATTTGCTTCTCATCCAGGTTTCCATGTGTCAGAAGATTGTTAAGAGATAAGAAAATCTGTTGGGTAAGGTTGGCAACGCACAAAGCTATTTAGTACAAAGATCGCAACCCACACTTTACCAAATGACTTTAGCTGATTGCTCGGATCGGACAATAAAATTGCCATAATGTAACAAGTTGGATAAGGTTAGTTAGGGTTAGGTTGGTATCGAGTTTTCTTGCCTCTTCCTGAAGGACTCGCCATGTAGTTATTACTTTTCAACTCAATTGAACAGGTAAAGGATTTTGTCACATGGCTGTGGCTTGTGGCCGAAGTTAATCGCTGCCTACCGTAAAGCGTGAAAGCGTTTATTCCATTGTTCTCATGTAATTTAGGCGTCCTTAACGCCAGGATTCAAGTATTCAAGTGTCCCTAAATCGGTTTGGATTCGCAGGTGTCATTTATAAAAAACAGGTGACCTCTTCCAAAGTGATCTATTTCTAAGGTATAGCTTGCGTGGGGTGTTGTCGTATGGAAGCGAGCTTGTGAACCATAGAGTGATTTACGCCCTTTCGCTAAAGCTCAGTTTACATCGTCAACGAGATAACGAAAAATTCAACACTAAAACACGAGATAAACCTGTTCTTCCAGATCAGCTTACGTACAGGCACGTTTTACGCCCTTTGTTCTTTACATATAAGTTAGTTTGATTTCATATTTCATGTTGTCACGTAGTTCACGATCAGTTGGTGTTCTCACAATTCTGAATTTGCCAGTCTGTACCTGGTTTGTACTCCATTCACACCAAAGCTTAATAGCCATGCATGTTTTAAAGTTGGTTTTTTTTTAACAAGTTTCGAACTTTTTTTCTTCATAAAAGCTGTATGACACGATGTTTTTCAACTTCAAATTTGGCACATTGAAAAATTTAAGTTGGCGACTATTTGAAACCTCTCTAATTCTGATTTTCATTCATTCCTGGGGAGAAGTATCTGTCATTTTTTAAAATCACGATAGGCTCGTTAATTTCATCCTATCACCGTTTATATTGTAAGGCAGATTGTTTGAGACAGCGAGTTTGAGTTGAATGAAGGCTTGAAATAAAGTTTCAGCTCACTTGTCCAAAATAATCTATCTGGCCCTCTATCGCAGAAGGATTCCCAACCGCACGTTTTCGAGTTACAATATATACAATGAAAAACTGTGAAATACTTGTTGTATATTTTTCTTTTTCCTATTTCCCCATGTGGCCATGTAACCTGCATCGTGTTTTATATGATCTGTATGGAATAGTCACTATTTATCACCTAGCGGGGAACTTTGGGGGATAGGATCACATGGTTTTCAGGGGAACGGAAGGGGGATCAGCTGTCGCAAACAAAGTATGAGGGGGACTATGGCACATTGACTACCAATTAACGGCTAATGATCAGTAATGGGGGATAAAAAGATTATGTAGAACAGCTAGATTGTACCGTGACGTGGCGACACAGCTAAAATCCTCCCACCCTCCCCTCCCCCCTGGCGATATGTTTAATGAGCGGTCCTTAATATGCAGGTTCATTACTTTCTAGTTAAGCGAAACATTTTTCCTTACCTATTAGTCAATACTTAACGCATTTCTTTTTTTTTTCCTTTCCTTTTTTTCATATAGACTCTGTATGGAGGTTTTGGTAAGAAGCCGAATAAATTTGAAATTGAGGCATACGAGCATTATGCCTATGGCAATAGTAACGACTTGAGAATATCCCGGATTCTCAAAGTCAACGTTTCAAGGTACAAGTCAATGCTGTTTATTTATTTATTTATTTTTTGTCATTTATTTGACTGTTTTCAAACAGGGACTTCATGATTTGATGAAAGAAATATATATATATTTTTTTTTTAAGATGAACTTCTCAATTTTCTCAGTCACAAGATCCCACTAGTAATTCTCCTCACTGTCTTGCTGCCATACAACTCTCATGATGTTAGTTCTGAGAATTTGGTATTGGATCTACGTATAATCCACTAATTGATATTTGTCTGTATTCTCATTCATCGTCTACTTGATGCTGTATTGATATTTGGTATTGGATCTACGTATAATCCAATAATTGATATTTGTCTGTATTCTCATTCATCGTCTGCTTGATGCTGTATTGATATTTGGTCTTGGATCTACGTATAATCCAATAATTGATGTTTGTCTGTATTCTCATTTATCGTCTGCTTGATTTTGTATTGATATTTGGTATTGGATCTACGTATAACCCCCTAATTGATATTTGTCTGTATTCTCATTCATCGTCTGCATGCTTGATGCTGTATTGCTGTATTGATATTTGGTATTGGATCTACGTATAATCCAATAATTGATATTTGTCTGTATTCTCATTCATCGTCTACTTGATGTTGTATTGATATTTGGTATTGGATCTACGTATAATCCACTAATTGATATTATAACATAACCAAAGTAAAGCGCGCGCTCTGATTGGTCAATTTAGCGTCCCCCACTTGCCCATGGGTGTAACGCTGCTGACGTGAGCAAATGCAAAGACTATTTTTCCGCGCGCGCTTGTTTTTTCTGGTCACGTAAGATTTGTTAAATAAAAGGGAACTCTTTAGCTACAATGTATCAATGTTATGTTATAAAACAAATGGTAAACACCACACCGTACACTATTGAGTTATGGATGCACTTGGGAGGTTTGCTAAGCACTCAAGAAGCTAGAGTCGCTCTAGGCTATCGTCTCGAGCGACTCTTATGCTTCTTTCGTGCTTAGCAACCTCCCGAGTGCATCCATAACTCAATAGTGTACGCTATGGTGTTTACCGGCATTTGTTAATTTGTCTGTATTCTCATTCATCGTCTGCTTGATGCTGTATTGATATTTGGTATTGGATCTACGTATAATCCACTAATTGATGTTTGTCTGTATTCTCATTCATCGTCTGCTTAATGCTGTATTGATATTTGGTATTGGATCTACGTATAATCCACTAATTGATGTTTGTCTGTATTCTCATCCATCGTCTACTTGATGCTACATTGATATTGTAAGGATAAATTCTGCCTTGGTCACCTGTGGGAGTTAATCAGTTAGAATGACAACATCAGTTACTTTACCCGCTCCCTTAAGACCCTTTGTGATCAAAGTAAACGAGATCACATCCTTGTCCCGACATATAAAGATCCTGAGGTGATTAAACTTCTACAATTGTTCTACAAAGTATTCCTATACTCCCAGTTACGTGTGACAAATTGCACAGATGTAACCTCCTAAAATAATTTTCATACAAAACGAATCTTGTCGCCAGAAATTTCGAATCGACATGTACTGTTAAAACGTGACGCTTAAAATTTTGGGCTGAGTATTTATTCCCTCGTTACAGATAATTGCGGGGGAGATCTGTTATTATACTCGGGGATCAAAAAATTTTCGCAATCACTGGCTGCTCAGTATCTACGAAGTTATGATGATCACACCTTTACTCTGATTTTTTCGAAGCATTTGCGAATTTTGTAAAGAGACCAATCTTCTCAGTAGGCTAGCGAGCTTGACACGGGCTATGCGCAAGCTCTTTCGAAAAAGAAAGGGCATTTACAAGCTAAAACTGTATCGATGATTAATTCCAATATATCCTCTAAATACATCACGAAAAAGATTTAATTCATATCGCTGAGTGCCCGAATGCAAAGCGTCTGTACGTTATGTCGTAATGTGACAACAGCTGCCCACTTTGATTCCACTTTTCTGGCGATTGATCATGAGTGGCAACAAGCTGATCGAGTGGATCTGAACAATGTGAGAGAAAAGTACTTTTCCCAGATCCTTGACCTGGAATCCAAATGTACCCCATTTTATGCTCTTCTTCGTTTCAGGTGAAGAGATTTGTTAATCAATTTAACTATAAACAATTGCGATAAAATCGAAAAGTTTAAAAAATTAAAAACCATCTTGGTTTTAGAAAAATATGACGACGTTTCGACGTTCGCTTAACGTCATTATCAAGTCAATAATGAGGGAAATGAGAACGAATATAGATGTAAAAGAGTTACAAAGAGACACGGATAACAAAATTGAAAATATGTAAATAACAAAGAATTCACACTCAGAGTCATATTCGCGCGCAGAGTCACATAAAGAATTTGGCGCGAATAGAGTCTTTCTCAGTATTTGACTTGGGGTTCAGTTCCCTAATAAATAACATCTCAAAAATTAGAAAATCAAACTTTGATCTATATTTCTTTAGAACGGAAAATTCCTTATCAACCAAGTCAGTCAATTTTGTTATCCGTGTCTCTTAGGAATTCTTTTACGTTTATATTATATTCGTTCTCATTTCACTTGTTATTGGCTTGTTAATGACGTTAAGCGAACGTCGAAACGTGGGTGGTTTTTAATTTTTTAAACTTTTTGATTTTATCGCAATTCTTCTTCGTTTGTCCCAAAAATAATTTTCTTTGTTTACTCTTTTTAGGAAAGGCGTGGTTGGTGCAACATATTTGCCTCTGAAAGTCAAGCTGGATCACAAAACCAAGCGCCTACACCCAGAACCTGTAAAGAACGCTAAATGGATCCATGTATGTGGAGATGAGGATGATAAATGCCAATGTCGCAACGAGATCATTCCAACCAGAAAAGCAATGAAAAAGCGCCTCAGTTGATTATTCATTGAGTTTTATTTCCTTCGCACGATTGGAAAGGTTGCATTTTCAACGTCGATTTCAAAGAACATAGAGAATTTTACTACTTTATCATTTAAAATGTTGTGTTGTACAAGGTTTTCCACCCCTCAGAAAAAGCCTTAACTGTTCGCGTGTAATATTACGATAATTTTCTGCTCGCCAATCAGCTGCTGACACATCACTCGCTTTTCGCGTCACTCATTCATTAACAAAGTCGACTCTTCTTGTTTGTAAAAGCCTATGGTGTTTGTATCAAGAAAACATGGTGGCTGTAGATGTGGAATTTCTCTTCTCGAGTTCAACTCGATCGATATCCCAAGAATGGGCGCATATCTACACGTCCATTTATTATTCGCTATTTATTGTACACCAATCAATCACACGAACCTTCGTGTGTCAAAATCTGACCGGATAAACATTTCATTTGAAGATAATATTTACACGAGAAGAATTTCTAAAGCGCAATAATATACATGACTCAATGTTCGCGAAGAGTGTGAAGACAGGGAAGAAAAAGAAAAGAATATAGGTCATGTATAGGATGTCATGCATCCGTCATAATTTATTTGACATTTACGACAATTTTTCCAAGTTTCTTTTACTCTTTAGTGTCCAAGACCCTCACCTTCCTCATTCAGAACCTACTCCATGGCAGCTTACCCCTCCCCCCTCAGTGTTTATTCATGCTTCACTAGAGCTTCATAAACAAAACAAACATGCATGTCCTTCTTTTGTAACAAGCAAACAACGCTCTCTCCTCTTGAATTACATTCCAACTCGGAGTTTTCCTTTTTGGACGTGAGGTAGAAAATTGGGGAATATGATTTGGGATATATCCTCGGATATCCCCAATTTTTGGCAGGGGGATATTCGGTCACGTGACGCGTTTAGATCAATCGCGTGCGAGCAAAATTTTTCGATGAATGATAAGAACTGAAATTTCCTCTGATTATTTTTTCCCATTATAAAGTTTAAGGAGTCAGAAAATTGAAATTTATTGAAATTTATTCATCCCAGTAAGCCTTAATTCTAATTTTTGGTACATTGGCAATGTTTATCTTCACCACCGCATACGGTGATCCATTTTGCGTTCTTTGTAGGCTCAGGGTGCAGTCGCTTATTTTTTTCGTCGAAAGCGATTTTCAATGGAAGATATTCTGCTCCCACGACTCCTTTCCTAAAAAGGGGATAACAGAATGAAACTGAAAAAAGAAAATTGAAAACATACAAAATATTTACCCCTTATTAAAACTAATTGCTTGTAACCGGTTATAAAAATCAAAATCGCTGGAAAGTCTCAATTAAAAATATGACTGTTTTCGAACGCGCCCTGTTTCACTGAGATGTCTTGCGTAAAATAGTCACCCAGAGTATAGACACCCAGAGTATAGACACCCAGAGTATAGACACCCAGAGTATAGACACCCAGAGTATAGACACCCAGAGTATAGACACCCAGAGTATAGACACCCAGAGTATAGACACCCAGAGTATAGACACCCAGAGTATAGACACCCAGAGTATAGACACCCAGAGTATAGACACCCAGAGTATAGACACCCAGAGTATAGACACCCAGAGTATAGACACCCAGAGTATAGACACCCAGAGTATAGACACCCAGAGTATAGACACCCAGAGTATAGACACCCAGAGTATAGACACTCAGAGTATAGACACCCAGAGTATAGACACCCAGAGTATAGACACTCAGAGTACCGTTGTCTTGTGACTACATCTCACCTATTGTTTCAGATCTAGATATGAGAATTTTCCAGTTTTCATTCGATTTCTTTTTTTTTCTTTGTGTGATATTTGTATAACCCTAATGTTTTCTCTATCACCAAAAATTACTTTATTCTGTATTCTGGAATTCGATTTTCGACTCAAATCTCGTTTGCAATAGCCATGTTGTACTACTTAGAGTAAATGGTGGTACTTTTTAACTAAAACGACCCGTCGACCGTTGTTTTAATTCCAAATCGTTCTTTTTTCTGGTCGGGACAAACGTACTCAAATTGTGTCCGATCGACGACTCTTCACGGACACTGGTTAATAGACCACTGAAATGAAATATCCAAAGAACCTCTTTGACAATGGAATTTCACTCGTATCCACCTTGCGACAATAGGGACCTTAAGAAGTCAGGACGGCAACGCCAAGGAAGACTTCGATAAAAAAATGAATTTCTGCTCTTAGCTAGAATTTCAAAAATAGCTGCATGTCTCATACGGCGCCACAGCTCAACTTCAGTATGACGTATAAAAGTAGCGTTGAGTTCCAAATGGAAATTAAAATATTTGCTGTCGTAGTTCCGGCTCGCAAACGGCGCAAATTTTGGCGATTTTACGTTGTTGTTTTGCATAGGACGGCTAAGTAATGTACAAAATTTCAAAATGCACGTGCTGCGCTATTGTTCTGCCAATTAGATCTCTTGTTTTTCCACGTACTCGTTGCCGTCGCCGTCGCGGTTGCTTAAGGTCCCTAGTGACTAACTATCCACCTTTTCCATAACATTTTAACCCTTCCAGTGGCGCTCTCTAATCCCTACACTTATTTTTCAGATTTCTCTCAATAGACATTGATATTATAACGGCTACCATTAATGCACCTGTCAGATTCCAAACTATCGCCTTCTCCTCGAAGGAGTTTAAAATTAATGCTGAAAGATGAACAAGTTAATTGCAGTTTGAGGAAGCTTTGAAAAAATATGTTGCAATATGGTAAGATACCTCGAAACGGTGACTTTAAGCATCCGGGATAGTTTCAATGCGTTGCAGTTCCTCAGGACAAAGTGCTCATATTTCTTAATCAAAAATTTATTAGGTTTCTTACCAAATCTTCCGTACACGTTCTGAAACAGAAATTGAACGTTAGAGGATAGTCAAGTCTACGAACTAAGCTAATGAGTGACAACAAAAAAAGAGACGGACACACGAACATTCAAAACAAAATCTAAACGAAAGAAAACGAATAGGATAAAGAAGGAAACAAAAAAGAAGCAAGTTTATCCAAAGCCGGGAATGATAAAAGCATCGATGGCGTTGAAAGGGTACCTCTAGTTTGAATATAGCAATGGGAAGACGTAAAAGACATTGCATGAAATATCTATTCAAAAGGCGATGTGCCTTCCACATGATCTTTCATTGCTCACTATGTCTTTACATAAAAAAAACGGAATTACAAAATTCTATTTTCCCGGCGATATCAGCACCATTAACGAAGCTTTCTTAACAAATATGAACCTGGTATGGCCTGGCTTGCCAAAGAGTCCTCTTCGGTTCGTTTGGTAGTCTGTTCGCAATGGGAAGATATGAGTTTCGAATCTTTTCAAAGGACTCGGATTTTTTCTTTTCCAATACTTACAAATCAATTTAGCTAGTGATGTGTACCTATCGACTCCATTGGAGTGCTGAGAGAGAGAAAATATTTGGCAAGAGGTCATGACGTACGAATCGAGCACGGCGAATTTTGTACGTCATGACAACCAAGCAAGCCTTTTCTCTTTCGATCGTTTCACTCAGCCAATAAGTACATGTTATCAACAGTTAAACCTACGACAGCGTTACCGGACTGACGGCACTCGGTGGTCGGTTAATATGAAAGAGAAAATTTCCCAAGCTGTAAGCGATAAGTTTATTATCTTGAAGACAGTGATCCTGAAGAACGTGTGGGTGGGCTCCAATGGTCAGATCCACACCAAGAGACAACAGGTGTTTGTTTATGTGATGTTGAGAGGGAATGGGTCCTAAATGAAGTTCTTCGCCATAGTGCAGGAAAACGACGATGATGTCAACTTTGGCCTATGGAAGTAAAAAAAAAATTGAGGTAAAGTATAAGAAGTCAAGACACGTGTTATAGAATGACTCTAAGGATAGATCGTCATTGATTTCCCATAAAAGAGGATCATGAGACGAATAAATAAATATTCTTCCCTTCAGAAAAACCAAAATGAAATTAATCACTATAGCCAATCGGTGTGATTGTCAACATCATCGTTAGCCAATGAAATCTCAGAGTATCATCATCATCATCATCATCATCATCATTTTATTTATTAATGTAGGTTAAATTAAGGCAGCCCATAGGGCTGATGTAAACAAGCAAACTGTATTAGACGCAAGAAAACGCTAGTAGCGAATTGTAACATAACCAAAGTAAAGCGCGCGCCCTGATTGGTCAATTCAGTGTCCACTATTTGCCCATGGGTATACGCTGCTGACACGTACACATGCAAAGACTAGTTTTCGCGCGCTTACTTTTTCTGGTCTCGTAACATTTGTTAAATAAAAGGGAACTCTTTTGCTACAATGTATCAATGTTATGTTATAAATCAAGCGGTAAACACCACAGCCTACACCATTGAGTTATGAATGCAGGCGAGAGGTTACTAAGCACTCAAGAAGCAACCTCCTGCCTGTATCCATAACTCACAAGGGCACGCTGTGGTGTTTAACATTTGTTAAATAACGATTGGTTTAAGTTTTAAATCTGATAATTTAAGAAGGTAGCACGAGTTTTCTGGACTAATCAAAGAGCAAAGTCAAGTTAAACCAAAGTAGCCATGGATCCTTTTGATACTCGATTAAAAGATGATCATAATGCTATTAAACTTGAGTTTGACCTTCTTTAGCCTCCTGATGTCTCTAGTAGCGATATCATCTTGATAAATGGCTGGACCAGAGTCGAACAACATCCTCATTTCGCTGCAGTTTTTTTCTACGGAGGGTGAGGCACAATAACCAAGGAATGCTATCGTGATTCTGTTTCTTTTAAGAATAAGAGGTTCCTAAAAAAAATGACCAAAAATAGTTATATCAGCTTAAAACTGGTTAAGATGTATCCGTATAGTACGTTAACGCCGAGAGATGCTGCTATATGGAATTAAAAAAGGGCCTGTTTATGTGGAGGCGGAGGATCCCTTAAATAGGTCTTTGCGGCCTGGAACTTAATAAATATATCTTATTAATCAAGCACGAGGGTCGTACTGGGAGAATATCGGCCCGAGGTCTTGACAGTACGGACAGAGCGCAGCGAGGTCCGTACAAAAAAGACCGAGGGCCGATATTCTTCCAGTACGGTCCCGAGCAAGCTTGGTTAATAAGAGATTTATTATACGACGGAAGTTCAAAGGGACACAAGTGCGGTATCATTCGGGACCATTCGGGACAGTGCCCGGTCCAATACTTAGAGAATATTGGACGGGCAATAGAGCATTTTGATTGGTTGATTTTAGTTATTGGTCCTCTGACTGCCCGAGTCGTGTAATAAATATTATAGCTGTAATAAATATTATAGATGTAATAAATATCAGTATGGGACCGGGCACTGTCCCGAATGGTCCCGAATGATACCGCACTTGTGTCCCTTTGAACTTCAGTCGTGTAATAAATCTCTTAGAAACAAAGCTTGCACGGGACCGTAGTGGAAGAATATCGGCCCTCGGTCTTTTTTGTACGGACCTCGCTGCGCTCGGTCCGTACTTTCAAGACCTCGGACCGATATTCTTCCAGTACGGCCTTCGCGCTTGGTTAATGAGATATGGGTATTGGTTCGGGTTTTCACCTCCATAGTGGCTCTAAATATTTTTCCATCTTGTCTCCTGGAACATGGATTAAACTTGCTCGTTACTGTACCTGAGAGGAGTCATATTTTCCGAAGCTTAATCCAAAGTACTTTATACCCGTCTTTTTCAGGACTTCAGCGGTAAAATTGGCTCCCACACCGCCTAAATCGTTCAGGTGATTGTTGGCAGTGGTCATGGCATCAAATCCTGCAAACCTGGGTGGAGGATCCAAAAGCATAACTATCCGGGCATGTAAAATAAATGCCTTCCTGCTAGACTTTAAAACTTCTCATTATAAACGAATAATTTCAGACCAGGCCCTCACTTCTTACATTGTTGAAAACGGTGCTAAAATGATATTTCTCAGGTTACTCTCATATTCTTCCCTGTTATTTAATTCTGTCATAGTATTGATGAACTTTTTATCATATGTTTGAATATTTTTGGTTGGATACCGGCGCAGATTTACTCAATCTTTAATTAATCTTTAACAAGTCTCACTTAAGAACATGCAATAAAAGGAAGAAATCAATGTATTTGCGTCTGTATTTGCAAGATTACCATACAGCAGACGGAATGAAAAGAAGCAAGATTTTATTTTTAAACAGATATGTAAAGGAAACAAGTTTCTAAAGAAACTGTGGTGCTAGGTCAGTACCGGAATATACCAAGCAAGATAATTTGATTTTATCAACTGAGTTGATAATGTGAATTGTCACCGTAAGGAGATTCTCTCAAGCGGCTGACCTTTCTTGCGTCAGCCCTTCGTCAGAGTGAATTACCATAGGCAAATGCTCGAAACGCCAGCTTTAGGAACTCTTTTACATTGTTAAACGGTTTTCTTATAACAAGAATAATGTGGATGCTGGTTTAATGGAGCCGGAACGGATAGAGGGTAATGCTCAAGTGCATTACCCTCACTGCTCTTTAATAGTAGAGAGTAGTAGAACAAATGACAAAATTCTGCACCCTCTAAGGGAAACCTCCACTGGTAGAACAACGCGACCTTAAATTATCAAAAACAATCAGATATAAAATCTGTTGACTTGAAAAAAATATTGGTTGTATTGGAACTGGAATTTTATGCACACTGCTATTTTGGATGGTGTGTTGCTAGGACTCATGCTAGCAAAACAGCTCTATTTCGTCTGATAATAATATTGGCAGTCGTATTTCGGGAATTTCAAACATACTTATTGTTTGTATTTGTTTGTAGATTTTTTCCCTTATGCTTTGATCTTGTTTCCCAATTTTTCTAACGAATCTTTATAACTCAAGACATTTTTTATGCACAGTATAACAGAAACTTGTTATACCAGTGGAGACTTCGTTGCAAAAAAATTCTTCCTTAAGTAAATCTTTATTTTATCAGTTTCCGTTTATGATTTTCACCTGAGCGCTGGTGCAGCTTTGGGACTGGCGTATAATAAAACTGATTTTCTCCCTTTATAAATGTGAGTGAGAACATGTTTGTTGGCAAATGGCGACTCCAAGTTACCCACTGAAATGTCCGCCTCTCTGATGTATGAAGCCACGTCATTGAAAGTGTCATTGTACGTGTGGTACTTGTGGTCTACATAGTATTTGATGGGGTCAGCGAAGGAAATATCTCCCACAAACAGTAACGTAACTCCATCTAAAATTGTTCAAAGAAGGAAATATCTTGATATCAGAATTCCGTGATTCCAACATTGGATTTAGCTTCGATATTTCTGTCACGTGATTGTTGATAACGGTAAAGCCCAAATGAACCATCAAGAATACAAGAGTCGAGGGCACATGATCTAGTTGTTTTAGAACAAATTGACTTCTCGGTCAAAACTTAACAAAAAGACTCAATCATTGTGTTATTGAACAATAATATAAACAAACAATCGTCAATGGCAGACAACTGAGACCACTCACTTTGCACATATTGCCCATAACATGCTGGTAATGGTAGTCAGTTTAAACGAAAAAATCACTAATGAGTCAAGCTCGGATGAGCACTGCGTTGATAATTCGGACGAGGACGCTATTCAAGAATTAACTGATGAAGAAATCCAGAAGTCACTAGAGGATGATGTTCAAAAGTCGGTATAGGGAGGCGTCCAAAAGGCTGCTAAAGAAGCGTTGGAGGACGAAGCAGTCACTCTTAAATTTGGGAAAGAGCGGATCAATTACTTGCTAAGACCGAAGGGTAGCTCTAGTAATAGATGTAAATGACAAATCTTGATATTAGAATACATCTAACAAATAAATTTGTTTTTGAGATTTTTGTCGCATGATTGTTGATAATGGCAGGCTCAAATAAACTATGACGAATATAGAATTAGGTTTTTTTTAGATTATCAATTTCGTGTTATTGTTAAAATGTATAGTGGTTTATTCCTTCATAATTACCTAAATGATAATAAACCATATAATTTCTCAACAACTCTGATATCTGAGCAACATGGTTACTTTACAAAAAGTGCATCTTCCCTGGAATTACTAATCATTTACTGATTGCTTCAGTTTAGAAGAAACATTAAAAGGTTTGAATATCAAAGCGATCCTCGCATGCGTAGTAGTGAACACTACTTAAGCAGTAGTGAAAATAAGGTCTGAAAAACTTCAGGCCTACATGGGATTTGAACGCATGATCTCTGCGATACCGGTGTAATGCTGTATTAACTGAGTTAACAAGCCAACTGGAAACTGGTCATTAAGATGGTTCGCAATAAACGCGTGAGAGGATGAACAAATGAATGTGAATACAGGAATATCACTGATATATGTGGACTTTCACTTATATGATTTTCATATATTCCCTGTCATAAAGAAGTTTAACCCCACTGTTGTTGGTAAATTTTATTAGAACGACCTTCCTCTCTACATTCGTTATCTTTCTTCTAAAAAGTTTTTTCAAAAAGGCATTTTATGAATATCATTTGCTCAATATTAACAACCTTACTTGATTGCAGTAATCATGAGTGACATGTGTTTTTTTCTCTGTAAATATTATTTTAAAAAACCAGTTAATGAGCAAAAGGGCGCTATTTAGTCTTTATTTTTCTATAATCATACCCTACTTTTCTCCATTCCTACTTTGTTTTGTGTCGTATTTTCTATTTAAATACACTTCTATAGTATCTGTGTTTCCTAGAAATCTATGCTAATATGAATGGCCAAAAATGATAAAAACGTAAAATAAACAAAAAGGTAGAAATCGAGGGCGAATGATATGAGTATTTCAGTTTATTCATAGTTAATCGATTAACTATGGTTTATTACATTTTAAACTTCGAACGTTGCATTTCTAGCATTCTGATTGGTTTACTCAGCTCTAGTTATCAGCTCATAAACCGAATCACCTTATATGGAAAATGATTCACTCAAGTATGGCTGGATTAACTTCTGGCTGGAAACAAAAACTTCTCCCGTGCATTGTAGATAATTGAATGTAATTGATACAACAGTTATTCATTTTGCACTTTTTGGATACGAGATTGGTTATTGCCAACTCATATATCCGACGCGGGCTTATGGAATAATTGTTACATAACTTCACTTGTCGTTCAAAACTTAACAACAAAACTTGATCTTTGTATTATTGAAAAGGAATTAAAGAAAACTAATAAAACCTCGTCAATTGCGGATAGACATTCCACTGACTTTGAATAGATAGCAAGTGGCGCAGCTAACTAGATTCTACCATTCGTTATAGAACGCCGGATTGGTGGATTTACACTCATAAACTGATTTAGTATAATTTCAGAGCTGAGCAAAGAGTTTCCAGCAATCTGATTGGTCGAGCGGTTCCTTATATGACACTATATAAACTGCTCCACGCGGTTTATATAAAATGTTAAAATAAAATGTTAATAAATGTTACTAAAATGTTATGATTTTAAAAATTTCTCCGTTGTTCAGCTCTGAAATTATACTAAAACAATTATTCGCCTCAGGTTCGGTGAATATTGTCCAATAATCCCCTCGACTTCGTCTCGGGGATTATTCGACGATATTTACCTCGCCTTCGGTGAATAATTGTTAAATATAAAGTGCTAAGAAATATGTTAGAAGATAATATCTTAAATAACCACCATTAGCCTTGTTGGCTTCTTGTTCAAGATGGCTCAAAATGCTTTGTTGTTGTTGGATCATAGCAGGAGAATATAGTCTCTTGGTCAAAGTTATTCCCTAATTTTCCTGAAATTATATTTAAAGAACTTTAAAACAAGTTGCAGGATTAACCCCATTTTTTTCGGGGAATTAGAGTCATATTTAAAAGCACTTTTGTAAAAGTACATTTAAAAATAGATCTGTGAGTGATGTTCGGAGCCAAATAAAATTTGTGATGAAGATCTGTGTACAGATTTTGGGCGTTGGTTATTATCATCAGTTAGTTTCTAGGAACATACTTGCCCGGTCCTTTAAGACGTCTGAATGACTCCTTTGCAGAAGGCGAAATATCTTTGAAAAACAAATTTCCAGACAAATTCAGTCTGCATTAAATTTCTCTACCAGTTATGACAAGGTTCCGTTAAGACCGCGTTTTGTTCGCTTATACCCGCATGATTTAAACACGGCCGCCGCGGCAGACCAAATGAGCGAGCTTTCAACTTTTGTAAATTTTAAAGTAAATGCAAAACGCAACTGTAAATGTCAGTTGCGAAAATGGTGTACTAAAAGGACTTTTTGGGCTTTATATGAATAGAATTGTTGTTTCACTTTTGTCAGCCGATTTACGTTATTTTTAGACGAACAGCCGTTCTGACTTTCGTATTGGACTCATATACACCACGAGAGAAACAAGGGATTCCTCTTTCTGACAACACTTAAAAAGTATGTTCTATGTATGCTTATGGAATTACGCCAATAAATAAAGTTCGTGTTCGTGGGCATAAAGACGTAATGGCCTGACTCAGAGACATTTTAGCACAAGCAGTTAGGCGAGAGTTTAAGTGACTCTGACAAGGTCCCAAAATATATTTATACCCAAGAACATAACGCTTTCATTACTATCATTATTATCACTTTGGAGGGCATTGAGAAAACTGAAAAATGGCAACAAAATAGCCAGAAAGTCACGTTAGCGTGGAAGCGAGACCGAAGTCTCTGTTTAAGCCCATCAAATGCACCACGATGCCCGACAAAGATGATAATCATCTTTATTCGTGGTAGCATTTTAGATACAACGAATGAGGATAAATCATTCCTCACAAAAGCCAAATCTGACCAAATCAGTGAACTTCTTCACTTTTTTCATATACAACTAAAATCAATATATGAAGACATTACAAAACAGAAGATAGCTTGATTCACTACAAAGTCATAACTCTGAAACAGCTCGTAGACATCGACTACTTATATCATTTTTTAGTTCTTGATTATATTTGCTTCTCATCCAGGTTTCCATGTGTCAGAAGATTGTTAAGAGATAAGAAAATCTGTTGGGTAAAGTTGGCAACGCACAAAGCTATTTAGTACAAAGATCGCAATCCACACTTTACCAAATGACTTTAGCTGATTGCTCGGATCGGACAATAAAATTGCCATAATCTAACAAGTTGGATAAGGTTAGTTTAGGTTAGGTTGGTAATCGAGTTGTGTTTCCTTTTCCTGAAGGACTCGCCATGTAGTCATTACTTTTCAACTCAATTAAACAGGTAAAGGATTTTGTCACATGGCTGTGGCTTATGGCCGATGTTACTCGCTGCCTGCTGTAAAGCGTGAAAGCGTTTATTCCATTGTTCTCATGTAATTTAGGCGACCTTTACGCCAGGATTCAAGTATTCAAGTGTCCCTAAATCGGTTTGGATTCGCAGGTGTCATTTACAAAAAACAGGTGACCTCTTCCAAAGTGATCTATTTCTAAAGTATAGCTTGCGTGGAGTGTTTTCGTATTTAAGCGAGCTTGTGAACAATAGAGTGATTTACGTCCCTTCGCTAAAGCTCAGTTTACACCGTCAACGAGATAACGAAAAATTCAACACTAAAACACGAGATGAACCTGTTCTTCCAGATCAGCTTACGTACAGGCACGCTTTACGACCTTTGTTCTTTACATATAAGTTATTTTGATTTCATATTTCATGTTGTCACGTTGTTCACGATCAGTTGGCGTTCTTAAAATTCTAAATTTGCCAGTCTGTACCTAGTTTGTACTCCATTCACACCATAGCTTAATAGCCATGCATGTTTTAAAGTCGGCTTTTTTTTAACAAGTTTCGAACTTTTTGTCTTCTTAAAAGCTGCATGACGCGACGTTTTTCAACTTCAAATTTGGCACATTGGAAAATTTAAGTTGGCGACTATTTGAAACCTCTCTAATTCTGATTTTTATTCATTCCTAGGGGAGAAGTATCTGTCATTTTTTAAAATCACGATAGGCTCGTTAATTTCATCCTATCACCGTTTATATTGTAAGGCAGATTGTTTGAGACAGCGAGTTTGAGTTGAATGAAGGCTTGAAATAAAGTTTCAGCTCACTTGTCCAAAATAATCCAATGAGTCTTGATATTTTTTTATCTATATAATCCAGTGAAAGTAAGGAGAATCGTACCTTCTTTTCCGAGAGCAGCGCACGCCAGAGTCACCATGAAACAAATTATTTCTAAATTCATAATAACGCAAAAACCGTGCAATGGCTTTGTTTTTCGCTATCAAAAGACTTCTTAAATTTCTTTTCTGCTCGATTACGTCCTGCAATAGTTATCCTAATCATGCCACCTGTAAGACTTGAAGCTTCAGATCTTGATAGAGGCTGGACTTCGTTGTCATCTGATGATAGTATTAAGAGCGTTTGCTCAAAAGATGAGTGCAACACCTCTGTTAGTAAGCTTTTGTTGCCTGGCGTCCTTGCGAAGGATTTCAGAGGAGATATAAATATCTTTTGGCTGTAAGAAAAAAAAAACGGTACTTAAAATAACAAAGTTTCCCAGGCAATGGCAATTCTCAAATTGATGCCATACTAAAACTGAGAGCCACAAGTTTATCAACAATTTGGCTACCCTCTTTAAATGAAGAGTTTCCTATCTATGAGGCCCTTATCCTTCATGGAAAGCTTTCCTTTAAATTCACCAGTTTATTGCCGAGCAGTCTTGTTGTTTTTTGGGTTGTATGTTGACGTGACATTCATGATTTTGTTTCAGTTCATTCAAATAACTTTAAAAGAGTCACTGAAGAATGGGCCTTTTTAAAGAATCTAAATATGGTATTCTGAAATATCAAAGACCTTGCATCTAGCGGATGAAAAAGTGACATAATTGTCTCTTTGGAATCTATCTCTTAACTAACTCGTGGTACACGAAACCTGCCAGAGATCATGAAAGCGTTTCCTTTGAAGAGGTACCAAAATCCCAGTCATTTTCTTTTCTAAGAGCGAGAAATTTTGGGGGAGATCACATTTGCTCTTCATTCCCCATCGCCACTCCGTTTGCTCTTTGATATTACCAGACTAATGGATATAGAAAAGAAGTCTAAATATGTGTACGCTCTGTCTTTTAACGTTCGGTTGAGCTGAAAATTAAAACCAAAGAATTCTAGCCACCAGTCTGATTGCAAATGAATCATTATAAGTTAATCTAACATGATGTTCATTGAATGAAGGAATCCTACACAAAAGTATGTTATTATTTATGATCGAATGGGTTCCTACAACACTAGCTTTAATTCACGCCTTACGTGTCAATCACCAAACGGCAAATAACTTTTTTTAAGAATATTAATGTCCCTTCCACTGCTCAAACGCCGTTTGCTAGTTTCTTCTTGGTTTTCTCTACACCTTGAATTCAATCTCTAGTTATTACGAGGACAAAGTAATTATCAATTTCTTTCGTCCAATACTGAGTATGAAAAATCGAGGTACAGCCTTTGAATGAGATGATTTACACCTGAACCAGCACCCTTCATTCGTTTGAAGGAATTTCAAGACGAAACATCAGTACGTTGACCGAGTCGGTTAACGAGGAGGAAGCGAAGGAGTTCCGTGAAGAACTACAGCGAGTGAGAATAACCAGTTGCTGGCGGTGATTTTGTGGAAAGGCAGCTGTTCCCTTGATGACCGGTCCTCATAAGAAAAAAGCCACCCCCCCCCCTGACATTAGTTTTGGAAATTCCTCTTCCAATTTCTCCCGAAACTCTTAAAATTTTGCCTTAGAGTGAAAGCAAACTTTCCGCCTCCCTAAACCAGGGGCTTGGAGTTCGAATTTCAGTTTCAGCCCTTAAAGGAGCTCTGGTCTGACCTTTTAGAGCCAAACAAAAAAACTCGTGCGTCCAAGTTTCTTTGGGTAGGAAGAACACTCCACGTTGCTTTTGTTGGGACGACCGATGGTTTGGCTGTTGGAAAGTGGACGTGAGGACGGCAGAAGGTATCTTGTATGGGCTGAAAATGTTACGAAAGTCGTTTAGAATGGCGTTCGAGGATTGTCTCACTCGCTATAGTTCTTCACGGAACTCCTTCGCTTCCCCCTCGTTAACCGACTCGGTCAACAAAGTCGTGACTTCTCTCAGAAGCCTTATTGCCCTCTGACTTTTGTTCGCCTTCTCTCCATCTTCAGCTTCTTCATGGTCCCTCTTTCTTCCTTCCTCCGCCATTTCCATATAAACCAAGACGTCGGACTTGGTAATTATGAATATAAATTACAAAATTGGAAAAGGCGGGAGTTTTTCCCGTCCCACGGTTTCTCGTTGCTTTCTTACTGCGATGCCCAGTCAATCAGCCGAACATAATTCAGAGAAGATCGAAAACATAATTTAGAAAATCAAAACATAATTTAGCAGGTCATATCGAACAACAGATTGTAAAAATTTGGCGGCAGGGAAGATAAAAGTCGAAAATGGAAAATATAATTCAGACAATAAAAAAATTATTCGGCAGTTTCCGAATGTAATTGAGAGCTACGTAATAACAGAAATCGTATCACAAGTTACTGAAGTTAAAAGAGTCGAACATAATTCCATGCAACGCTGGAACATAATTCTGTAGTTCGGCCGAATGTAAATATCGAAAATCAAAATTCGGCGGCAGGGAGGTTAAAAGTCGAAAATGAAAAATATAATTAAGACAATGAAAACATAATTCGGCAGCGTCCGAATATAATTCAGAGCTACTAATAAGAAAAATCGTATCACAATTATTCAATTTAAGAGAGCCGAACATAATTCCATGCAACGCTGGAACATAATTCTGTAGTTCGGCCAAATGTATCAAACACCATAACATAATCTGTTTTCTAATTTTGACCCTAATAACGCTTCATAACATCAGGAGGGAAATTTGGCAATATTTTTAACATTGTTGATGTAAACACATCGTTTTACGATCCGATTTTACGACTTGGAGTTGCATGGAAAGATGCATAAACTTTATGAGAAGGAAAACAAGACTGTTTGCCGTAATGAGCTATTCCTGCTCATTCAAGTCCATTCCAGTCCAAAACAGTTTTTGAGCAGAAAGGTAACAGTTTGTCGTGGGGAAATATGAAGAACTTTATCGGCAAAAAGCAAAAAAATATCAGCTCACTGATCGAGGTATGTCTATAAAGTACCGATGAAAATATCAGTTTCCTCTGCTTGGACTGATATTAATTAGTAATGCACGCATTTCAATTATTCGGTAACTTTCGAGTTACGGTCTTCGAAAGAGAAGTTGCGCAACAAAAGAAAATCATTTCACTCCCATAGAATAGGCTCGAATAGTCATCTAGGAGTTCCATTAATTTATTTTTATAACAGCCGTGAAAATCTGAGTAGGCACCTGTGATATTTGTTATTCTCATTACCTTCAAGTTATTTCTCGATGGTGTGAAAAGTTTAGTGAGCACCCATTCTAAATATCAAATTTATGTATGTTCAGGGAGTCTACATGCATGTGAAGTCAGTTCGGATGCAGTATCTCCTCAAACACGTACCAACGGTGCTTCTGCCACCAAACAAATGTAAACCTGCAATTGTTAATTCGAAGATTCCTATACACGTTACCCCGATTTAAGAAAAAATTCTAATGTTCCGCTGAGGGTGGGATTATTCAGGACAGTATGCAGTTACTTATTAGAAATTGGGGAATCAAAGATTTCAAGACAGCAACGCCTGGGAAAACGTCAACTAATAAATGAACTTTGATCTTTTTAAAGTATATCTACAGTGGTTTGATGTAGCCACCGTATCTGTTTTGCAACATACGAATGCAGCGTTGAGTTTTGATTGTAAAAAAAAGTGAAAAAATTGTCCTGGGATATGGATATTTGAATATGGGGATAACACATTTTCATTTTTCAAAGGATGGCGAGGTGAGGTACAAAATTTTTAAAACGCATCAGAGCTGAGTTACTTTTCTGCTCAATTTAAAACTTTCATGCTTCTCTTCGTTCTCCTTGCCGTCACTGTCATGGTTTTCTCAAATTTCTTTACATCTTACGGTGCACCCATAAGACTAATAAATGTGAGTGAACGAGTTGAGGGAGGCGCCAAGAAAACAGCGCCAGGTGGTTGGCGCCAACAGTCTGAGATGCGAGGGTCGTAATTACGCCTTTGATCCTTAAACTCCCGTCATCTTCTTACGAATGCCTCCGTTTATATTCTCTTCCTGGGGAACAAACCTTGAATGATCTTGGACTTAAAATGTAATCATCAC
This sequence comes from Stylophora pistillata, assembly GCF_964205215.1. Classification (NCBI taxonomy): domain Eukaryota; kingdom Metazoa; phylum Cnidaria; class Anthozoa; order Scleractinia; family Pocilloporidae; genus Stylophora; species Stylophora pistillata. Next base: position 25,443,751 of record NC_142530.1, read on the forward strand.
AAAGCCATCAAGCACGGACATGCACATGATGAAGTCTTATAACAGAGAAGACACTTCACGACAAAGGCAGTTTGATTAGCTGATTCGCCTATCGGCCGGGCTTACGGTATTTAGCGAAACGAAACGAAACGAAACGAATCGAAACGAAACGAATCAAAACGAAACGAAACGAAACGAGACGACGGAAACGAAAATTTTAACCAGTGAAATCACAGGTTATGAGTTTGTTTCGTTTCGTTTCGTTTCGTTGAATACCAGAAGCCCACCGGCTTATGGCATTTAACGAAACGAAACGAAAATTTTAACTAGTGAAATCACAGAAATCAGTACTCGGTTGAATACAGTACTGAGACCTTCGAACGCTTAATATCATTATTCTTACTTATTTTTGTATAAAATAAATGAAGGACACTTACTTTTGATGTATTCCTGTGTTGTTTGGCTTGAAATCAGCGATTTTTTTGGCTGTTATTGTTTGACCCTGTCACTCTCTTCATAATACGAAGTAAAGGCAGCACAGAAAAACAACCGGCGTTCCGTACCTTGTCTATTCAAAGGCGGGTGCGGCCCGAAAACCCATCGAATCGCAGATTTTTTCGACCAGAGGCAAACTTCTATCATTGCTACACCACAGCAAACGTTTAAAAGCGACGCATGTCGCTGGAACATTTCCTCAAGCCATGTCCAAAATACCTTCTGTCTCCGGATACTGTGATACGGAAACTCACGGCCACGCCGTTGGTCCGAGGTCAAATCTCCCTCGACCGAGGGTGGCTCAATCAAATTAGCTGAAATTTATTGTGAAGATTTTCCCAGTTGCATCAAATATTGTTTCGTTTCGTTTCGTTTCGTTGAATCTGAGAAAGTTAATTTACGTAACAAACTCGTAACCTAGTTAAAATTTTCGTTTCGTTTCGTTTCGTCTCGTTAAATACCGTAAGCCTGCCTATCGGCCCTTGTGTTGATTTGGTTATACCAAAAAAAAAAAAAAAAATGAAGTTTGCCCCATTCTTTGTTTCTTACCCACCTCGCTTTTCGTGTATCATATTAGATTAACGTTTAACCCTAACAAAGTCCAGTTTCAAATTAGCAACAGGTCGAAGAATCTCCTTTTTCATACCTAGACTGTATTCCGTAGTCCGTAGTCCGTGGTCCTTGTTGTTTTGTGTTGTTTTGATTTGTTCTTTTCATAAATTTGCACTTCGTAGTCCATTCTTTACTCATTACAAACGCGTTTTAATTTCAAAGAACAAATCCATCAACAGAATATTTAGGAATAACCCTGGCCTAATTCAACAAGTACATTGTCACCTAGGCTACGTTTAACATGTTGATGAATTTCTAAATAAATCGGATATGAAGTATTCTTTAGCGCGCAGACTGAAACCAGAGAAATCAACTGAAAACAAACAAAGAGACGCATTCTGATCTTCCACTGTTAAAACACCTCATCCCGCCAAGATTTTTAACGGTTCACGATTTTTGTTCCATGTTGCATAACTTCATAATTGTCTATTTACAAGATGCTTAATATCAAGCGCATGAAGCCGTTTGTTCCTCTAATTTCCATATGGTGTTTTTGCATGCTGGGAGTATTGACTTTTTTCTCCAGGAGATACGAAAGCAAAGACTGTTTTTCGTGTAACTTTTCACAAGCCACTGAGATGACCGCCGTTCGCTTCGATTTGAAGACAAACTTTGAACATCTACGAAAATGCTTTGAAACTTCACTGGACCATTACAATAATTCAACGAGGAATTTTAGCGAGAAGTTTAGGAAAGCCCGCATTCGGACTAAATTATCATACCGCAAACTGGATTCGCGTAGAGATTACTTACTGGGGAATTTTGTCTGCAATAATGAACTTTTCCTGCTGATTCAAGTCCATTCTAGTCCAGAAAATTTTAAGAGTCGACAAGCTATTAGGTTGACGTGGGGTAACATGGAACATTTTATTGGCGGCCATTATCGGGATACTAATCGTAACGATACCTTGAGGTAAGTACCACTCGTTCCACTAACAAAGGCTCGTTAAGAAAACAAACAGCCTTGGATTAATAAATTGCTTTACGAAAAAAGGCGTGTTCAATGTAAAAGTTACTGGCGAGATTCAGTAAAAAATTTTACTCTCAATTCTACGACAAATTCTTTTGAAATTAAAATCTGATCGGAAACTATTGAACAAAATAAGATTAAGCTCAGCCGGAGTGAATAAGATAATAGGTTCAACATAATAAATGGAAAAATTCCAGAAAATTACACAAAATGGGAATTCATTTTTTTTTTACTTTTTACTTTATCATTCAAGTTTGAGATTTGGATAACTCGAATCGTGCGCTTCTGATTGAACAAAACTAATTTCGCCAGAATTTGCGAGCTCCACTGATACGTTTAGTAATTTTAATGTCAATACTTAGAGCCTACGATAACTTCAAATCGTATGAGATAGAAATTGTTTTTTACCATTACAGTCTCTTCTTTGTAATGGTACCTTCAAGGAACCCCTTCGTCAAGTTACGATTCGCTGTTTCGCTAACAGCGGGTAAATTGAAAACAAAACGCTGTCATTTTATTTTTCTTTCAATCATTAAAGAGCCTTTCTCAGACGGTGACTAAAAGTTCAATGCTTACACAGCTGGGATTTTATTTTACTAAAATAATTTTCATATTCGCTTCCACAAATTAATATAGCATCGAACAAATTCATTCCTGGCTGCCTGAAAGTCACAAAATTTGTGAGCGAGTTATGAACTTCTCCTCATTACAAACTTCACTTTAAACCATTTTCTACAGTTAGTTGTCCGACGTCAGATGATTGCATTGTAACTAACTACTCGAGGCTGGGCGCTGGGGGCTTATCCGAGGTTGGGCGCTTAATCGATAAATCCGGTAGTTTAAATACTTGAATTACGCAAAATATCACAAAAAATTTTTTTCACAGTTATTAGTATAAACGAAGACAACCGTGAAACTTTTAACTAAAGTCGGTCACTGAAGTACGGGGACAGCTCTGCCTACTCGTGCCTAAATCCCGCATTGGCCTCATACCTAGGCCTTCCATGGCTAAGCATTTCAGTTACAGTAGGATGTGAGCGCGAGATTCCTGCGTTATCACGGCCAGGAATCTACTTGTTGATCAAACTTTTTTTCTGATTTCGCTGTGAAATTGCATGTTGATCGAGACATCATGATTTCTATTGGTAATGAATACGTTCTGTGGTAAGGAAAGAGTCGAACGTTTCGTGGGCGTGCTGTTAAAGCTGGCCGGGGCGAACTGTTTTCAGGCGAAACCACCATAAACCATGTAGAAGCTGGCAGAAATTTTATTAGTAGTGATCGGTTGATTCAGATATATTTCTCCTGTTGTGGTAGCGGCAATATCCATGTAACAAGCAAGATAGGAAACTACGATATTTCTGAAATATTTTTGCTCATAACAGGACTCGCTTCATCTTGCCCGCTCGTGAAGACAGCCACTTGACAAGCATTGTAAAAACACTCTTATGGGAAATATTACCCAGACCCTCAGCCCTCTGCATTCTAACAGTTTGCTGCTTTCCAGAGTCCAAGCCACCGCAAAAGATAGAAAAAATTTATTTATCGATATCTTTTTTGCTCTCTTTCATGATCAGGTCCTGGAAAACAGTATTTCTCATTGGCCAGAGCTCTGACCCCACATTGAACTACCTCGTTCTCCAAGAAGCTAACGTTTACAAAGATATTATGATAGGATCTTTTCAAGATACATATCGCAACCTTAATTTGAAGATGATCTTTAGCTTAAAGTGGCCGCTGGAACAAAAGTGTCGCGTTTCTTATATTCTTAAGACAGACGAAGATTGTTACGTGAACGTTTGGAATCTTTTTCATTGGCTGAGGAGCTATCATGAAGCAAACGGGTCACGCCCTCTTTACGCTGGCCGAGTTCAAACAGAAATGCCGGTCGTACGAGATACCGAAAGTCGCTACTACGTCTCAGTGGAAGATCATCCCGTTGACTTTTATAAACCGTATATTTCTGGAGGAGGATACATCATAAGTGCAAGTTTACTTCCGGCACTTGTCAAAGTTTCAGGAACATCACCGATTTTTGCAAATGAAGATGCACTGCTCGGTTCGTTGATGTACCGCATCGGAGCACAGTGGACCGACAACCAAAAATTTTTACCCCTTATATTTTGTTCCCAAATGGATAAGTATCGTTTTCGCGACATGCACATGTGCAGTTTGTCGAGACAGATTATTTTGCACGGCATAAGAGGATGGCAGCAACTAGAAATGCATTTTAATAGTGCCTTGTATAATCAATTCCCATCGCTGTGCTCCTCGGGTATAAACTACGAAGACATGCGGGATGCGTGCGAATGATTAAATGAAAATTTTGAACTATGTTTTTGTGTCAGCGCTATATATTTCCCATGGTACAGAGTAGGAGAATTTTTCTTCCCATCAAGAGCGTCGTTAGTTGGTGCTCATTTCCTCTATTCTCGTGACCTTAAGGTCTCATTTAGGGATGATACTACACGAATAAATTAAATACTAGTCAATCTGAGAAGTTGAAGGGTTCAACTGAGCGGAGAGTAGCGTAGATCGCAAAAAAGAACATGTTTGGGTCTGGTCAAGATTTCTCCTTATTCTCTTTCTTATTTCTATTATATTTTTACTATCTGGACCATTCTATTTTTATTAACCGAACTATTCTATTTTATACTATCTGAATTACTGCTACTAGCTTTTTTGTTACCAGAAGTGTCTCACGTACAACCAGGAGAAAAATGTCCCATTATTTTCTCTTGGTACAGCTTATTATATCGATCGGTCACCTTGCTTACAGAATAAACGTTGAAGTAGCGTGGCGGCCGTTATAAAGAGGTAAGGGTGTAATATATTGCTGTGTATGCCCATCGGAAAAAGTGTTGATGAATCGCACTCGTTAAATTAAATTATTTTTGTTAGTCTGATGGAATGTGGGTATTCATCCTGAGCTTGCCATTTGCACCATTTCTCATACTGTTTTAGAGAGAAGATGAGCTTCATAGGGTCACTTATTTCAAATATAACCTGAACTACTGATGAAATGTGCAAGGATGAAGGTTCGTACTTTTGTTTTGTTTTTTGTTTTGTTTGTTGGGTTTTGTTTAGACTGTTCCATCAGATGGCCAGCTGAAACAAGTGGTTGTAAACGATTAGGCCTTTTTTTAAGGTAATTTGACGCGTATGTGATGAAAGAAGTGTCAATCAAGGCAAAAATGATTAGCAAGTTATGTGAAAACTTGACAAAGGTCAGTTATTGAGTTGTGCTTTCGAAATATCTTTTTTTTTCTCTCATTCAGCGGAGGTGTCGGAAGATGATGTAACATAACATGCTGCGCAAGATTCTAGTTTCTTGGGTTGAACTTGAAGATCAGATTTAAGTTTTCGATATGAAAAGGCATAATTTAAGTCCTGAGTTGGAAGCTTGCTTACTGAATGGACTCTTTTTCCTCAAGTCGTCAGTTAGATTCTGGAGCTGATGCTACTTTTTGGTGATTTGAGGCTGGACATGATCCTAAAGACACTTGACCACGAAATCTGTCGAAGAGTGTTGTTTGTAGTGATATGGCATCGAGATTTTTTGGCACTTGTTCTCAGGGCCGCGAAGAAAGTGTTCCACAAGCCAACTCATGTTAATTTGGCTTTACTAATTACATAGATGCGCAAAGAAAACTAAGAATTTAAATAAACCCCAGATTGAACATCGTAAAAGCGTTCTTTATCGACTCCCAGTATGGCACACAAATTTTAATTGCCAGTCACATTTAAGTGGCAATGAGAGGGTAGGAAACTGAATTAGTTGCAACGTTTTAGATTAAGAATTATTCTATAAATGCAATGGTGGACTCAGCCCACGTTTACATAATCTAACCTTCATCAAACACCGAAGGGTTGCAATGGTGGACTCAGCCCATGTTTACATAATCTAACCTTCATCAAACACCGAAGGGTTGGGTATGGGGGGGATTCTCGAGTTCTTCCATCCTCCTTGTGCTTAGATGAAGCTATGAAACTGAACAAGGAAAAAAAATCCTCTTTTGGTTAGAAATAACAGACGGGTTTTCCTTGGATCAATTTTTCGTCTCTTTAAAAAGTCAATATGTAGAGAGCCACGATGAAACCCGTTCCAAACTATCTTCAACTAAGGGAGCAAGGAAGGAGGGGGTCGGTGAATTTTAGGGGAGATGACAAGGTTTTCAAGGGGAGTGGGGCGGGGATCAGGTGTCGAGTATAAAGGGGAGACTATAGAACTGCAAATGAGAAATCATGAGAATATTACAGAGCCTTGTAAGGGATCAGGTAATTTTATTCTGACGTAACAAAAATTCCCCTAGCCCTCCCCTCCCCTCCCCTCCCCCCCCCCTTAGTCGACAAATATTGACCGGTCCCTGATTTGTAGTAATTGTGATTTTTGGTTTTTACAGCTGTATCTGTACAAGTGATCTTTCGTCGGCAAAATATTATTTGTTCTGCATTAAGAATCCCACGAGGGTTGATTATTGATAGTTTCGGTCTTGACGTTTCTTCTGATTTTATTTTCCATCTTCTAGAATCATCTTAGTTGTTTGAAACTAAGTTTCAAAGAGGATATATCCTCATTAAGACTGTCATCAACACTTTTACAGCGGTTTGCACTGTCTGATGTGATCAAAAAATGATTCAAAAGTTTGATTTTAAACAAAAGACATTTTAGCCTGATGCTGAAATCAAATCTTTGATTTATTCCATTTCTTATTCAATTGCAACTGTGAAACGAATACTTAAACAATCGAATCACGAATTTCGCCGATGGCCAATTAGTACTTTCAAATGAATTCGTTTAATTAATGAAAAAGAACGATGACAGCAAAGTAAGAAAAATAAATTACAAATAAATTCATAGATTTCATTGCAATGTTTTATCCAGCAGAATTGTATGGGAGCTGAGATGTACGGAGAAAACTGACGCTACGATCAAAGATTCTGTAACAAATAATTCACGGTTGACTGACCGGTGTAAGATATTTGTTCAGCGACAAGTGGCAACACCTCGCTTTCTTAACACAATCTAGAAAGTAATCTTTCCTTTGTTTCCTAAGGTTAAGGTTCTTCAGCTGCTGAATAGCGCCAGAGTAGCACAATAAGTCGCACCTTCGAGCTTTTTGCCTTGTCAAATCTTATTTGTTATGTTTTCTCTTTTATAAACGTTTCAATAGCTAGGAAATCACATCAAGGCGGCCGATCGGTGATTACAGATTCGGAGAGGAAGCCGTATCCACACTTACGGTGAGTTAAAAACATGCCATGAATATGACCTTTTTTAATGAAAATAACTCACATGCACGTTGTGGTAATCGAAAATTTATAGTTAGAAAAGTAGTAACATTTTGAACACTTCGATGTATTTACTCAAAATAGACAAGGAGATCTAGATCTAAAATCAGATTTTACCGTCAAAAATAGTCCCACTTCTAGCCTGAGGAAGAATCAATTTACCGATGACCTGATTTGCTTAAATGAATCAGATATTGACCTCATAAGTATTTTTTTCGCTGCCTTTATCTTTTTAACTCGGAAATGGCTTTGCACTGTAATTTTCGTCAGCTTAAGAATCATTTATAACTGCGCAGAATAAGACTTTCCCTAGCCCTGTTACAGGAATAAATTAACAAGAGATCTCTAAATTTCTTTTTATAGAATGCTTTTTAAATTATCTTGAATTATGATCCGAACACAGGAATTTATGGATCCTAAAATAAATACGATTTAATTGACTGCTTCATTTAAACTTTCTTAATTTCCTTCGGATAAGACCTGAGGGTTGTAATGTCAGTTCTAAATTACAAGTTTTTTTCCTTTTTATTCCCAAAGTTTCATGATTATTCAAATTTCACTCAAGTTAAGAGATCTAAAACTGCTAAAGAGATAAGGGCTCCGGGGGTGGGGTGGGGATTGGAGAAGGGATATGTGGGCGCTACTATGTTGTCATGAATACATTTAAACGTGAGGAAACGAGAGAAACCACAAAAGTTAGTTTGCAAAAAATAAAAAAATAAAAACTTCGAAAAGGGAAAAACAAACCAAAACGAAACAAAGATGCTTAAAGATGGAGTGTAAATGTATTGGGTGAAATTTGTCACGATAGGCAAACATGAAGAAGCAGCTGTTTTGTTTTGTTTTGTTTTTTACTACAGAACAAAGAGCGGAAGGAAAATAAATTAAGCGCCTCAGTCAACTATATGGCGTCTCAGTCGCGCAAATTAGTGCTAGGGTTTGTCGTCGTCGCCGTACTGACACTGCGAGTGGAAGGAAAATTGTTCAGTGTCAACAATTTCCAAATCGGCAACAAACGAACTATCAGTGACATCCAATTTGACGGGACGATGGGTAAGATTCAAGACTGTATCGATAACTTGAAAGACCCTGGGGACGAGTGTGTCATTCAGCCTGGCAGCTACCACGAAAAGGTGACCATTACTAACAAGTACGGAAGCAAAGAGTCTCCGATCGTGATTCGAGGTGATCCGAACGCTTTGACGAAGCTAGACGGTACCGTGCCTCTGCGGCCCGCGGAATGGGAGAGAATGAGCAACGGGGCTTATAAGGCGTTCATACATTATGACATCACCCAGCTTTTCATAGACGACGAAATGATTACTAATGCACGCTGGCCGAATTCTTTGTGGTCTGACAAAACAATATTTGACAGCCAGTTCTGGGCTAAGTCCGCTAAGAATTCTACGCGCGGGCTCATGATAGACGGAGGCAAGCATAAGCTGGCCGACAGCGGTTTCAACGTAACTGGGGCGATGGCCGTGCTGAATGTTGGAAGTTTCTGCACTTTTACGAGAAAAGTACTAAACCACGGAAAAGGTCAGTGGGAAATCATAAATTTGGAGCATTTCTACAATACTTTGTCATAACGTAACGCTCATAATTTTATGAAACAGATAAGTAAGATATGCTGGCTGGTTCTTTTCAGCTTAAGCTGCCGATCACGCATTAGCGAGCAAAGCCCTTTAAAATACTGGCGAAGTCCTCAGTATTTCCTCAAAGGGATAGCAAACGCGATGTTTTCTTTCAAAGCGCATTTTTGTGATAATTCTCTGCGGTCAGTTCATCACTACTGACTGTGGGTGAGCCGATGCATGCAACTCATAAACCTTACCTTATACCACAGATGTGATCCTTTTAAATGCATTTTGCATCGCTATCCGAAAGACTAACCACATGCACTTTTTGCTTCTTGGAGTCATGTGTCTCTTGTTCTTCAATGCGTGACAAGTTGGGAGTGAAGAAATAAGATAACATTTACGTTTCCTCAGATACTGACCCCAAATAAGACAATCGTTCGCCTCATGCTAGGTGAATATCATTATATATCCCTCGTCTTAATTGTTAACTATTCATCCCATAGGAAAAGACAGGTTTACCTATAGAGATGACTTTGGAGACAATTTGAACTTTAAACCGAAGAACAATCAATACTTCTTAGAAAGTAAACTAGAGTTCCTTGACAATCCGGGTGAGTGGTTCTATGAGAAGAAAAATGGCATTGGAACCTTATATGTCATGACTATGGATGGAAAATCTCCCGAGGGCCGAAACGTTAGAGGAAAGGTGAATCCCTAACTAACTATTGTCTTTTTTTTTCACTTATCAATTTTCTGAAGAATTTTTAAAAATGAACAAAACGACTGTGGTCTCCTTTTTAACTGAAACACAACCTCTGTGAAAATACCGTGCATACAAAAATTAGTTGCCATGCGCCTGTTTAGTATTAGAGAGATTTAACACCGCGTTTACGTGAAACGTGAACGGCAAAAATGACCACGTGACGTTGTTTTTCCCGTCATTTTTTCATGTTTGCAGATTGCGCTTTGCCGTTTCTACGTAAAAGTAACCTTGCCTCGCGTTTTCCGTGTACGTAAGATTTTCTTTACTTTTTCATCATAGAATAGAAATTAATCACCGGAAAAAGGTCACCAAAACTATTTCTTGTAAGTCACACAAAGGCGCCTTCAAATTCACCATGACGTGAGCTCACTCGAAACTAAAGCTGCAAAGTTCATGCTATTTTACGTGAAACACGAAAGGGTAAGCTGACGTTTGCTGTTTCACGTAAACGTGGTGATACATCTCTTTTATATTAGAGAGTTTTAGATTCACGTTTGGTGTGTTAACCGCGAACCTCATACCGCAGTTAGCGGTTTGAAGGTAAGAGTTAGAAGTTTCGAGATTTTCAGTGTTTTAAATCGACGTCGGGTTTTTTAATGAATATAAACAAGATAACCAAGCAAAGTCTAGAAAGTTCACTGTTATGCCCTTGCAGCATAAATTTTACTTGAAGCACTCACGGAAAATTTTGTGTAGACTGTCAAAATCAAACATAATTAATCAAACAAGACTCTTCAACGATCTTACACCTTCAGCCCTGTGTTTTTGAAGCAGGCGCTCCATTCGCTCCCTGCAACCTCTTCCCTTCAGTTCAACGAAGTTTTCACCTTCACATGAAGGTTTCACTGAGTCTCTGAGCAATTTTATCCCACTCGGCCGGTTTTTCGGGTCTGTGTCACTTTACTTCTCTCGCCAAATGCAAGTCTTGTTCCACAAGCAGCCAACAAAATGGAGGCATACTCGGGAAAAGTCAAAGAAAAACAGCGATATGTTTTTCATGCTAGGATTTCGTTCGATTTCGAATAAACAAAAACCGGCACAGAAATGTTCACTGGTCCCAAAATTGGAAGTACCATTACACATCTTCTTTATCAAAACAAAAGTAAAATGTGCACCGCCATCTTGAATTACCAAAAGGATAGAAGTCCTTCATTTCAAACACAAAATGTGGCCTAAATTTTGGTTTTCTACCGTCCCAAACACATGGCCTAAAAAGAAAATACCTCAAATGACAAATATTTACGGGACATACATGAGAACTTTCGAACTAGAAGAAAAAAAGCGCCGAGGGAGTTGACCAACCTGAAACTGCCTTTCCCAAAGTTGAAACGTGAACCGCTAACGGCCAACGTGACGGCTGAAGTCTGGTCACGTGACTTGTTGCGGTTTGCAGTTACACGTAATAAGAAACATCTAAAACTGTCTATTAGCTCACAGATGACGTAAAAATGTGCTAAGAACAAAAGGGCCGAAAACAAGGTGTAGCCGAGTGAGTCAATGATGATCCTACCACATTTTGACGTCGTCTATGATTTATTACTGAGGGCGGTAAAGGAGGGGGAGGGGGGGGGGGGTTGGGGAATCAAGATCACGTTTCACGGAAAATAAATTGGTACTTTTACAATTCACAGTCATTGTTAATTACTATCGATCGAAACTACAACCAAAATCACAGTTCACGACGAATTAAATACTTCTTTCTCATTTCACGGAGAATTATTTTGGAAAATCACGGTTCACCGCTACCAATGAAATCACGATTCACGAGAAAAAAAAAACAAGCTATTTCACATTTCACGAGAAAAAAAATAGGCTATTCACGAATCACGAAAATATCCTTTACCCCCCTCATTACTGGGCAGACCCACGGCAACGTTGAATCTATTTCTTTATATAATAAAGAAGCCAAAAGTGTTTGTTGGTGACGTCATCTAAGCGTTTGTCCTCCAATAGATCATAATTAAGAACCAATCAAAATGCGTACGTAATTCATCTAATTTTAAAACTCTTAATCTCCTCACCATTCCGTTACGAAGGTTCAGGAAGTCGCTTTCAACATCACAAGTTCTGCGTACGTCGTTTTCAAAGATCTGACCTTTTTTGCGACAACATTACAAGCGCGGTCCTCCAACCAGCTAGAATTTCGCTCGATTAACTTCAGTTACCCGACGTACAATCGGCGCATGCTCGGGGACACGACGCCGCCTCACTGGACAAAGATAATGTCCGGACAAGGCTCGATGAAATTCATTAATAACACTGTATACGGAACAGATGGTATTGCTTTGGAGTATCAGGGTGCCAACGATCTGGTGGAGAATAATTTTTTTGAGTACAACGACTGGAGTGGAGCAAACATGAACGGTGCTGGGGGAGGTAAGAAACTACGTTTAGGATTTTTCTCTTTTTTTTATCGAGATGGAAGGAAAAGTTTTCCCTACTAAAAAAGGCGCAATCATATTCCACTTGACTGGTTGTTCAATAGTTCCCACAATCATCAAGAAGATGGCAAATATCCCAAGATGACGAAATTAGTCAGATTCCAGGTTTTTGAATCGAGAGACTAAAACTGAAGAGCAAAACTTTACCATGTTTACATTAGGCAGCTCTTTTCTTACAAGATTTGCTAAGATATTAAACATCGGCACAGATGTCCATTAAATCTTGCACTTCAACGTTAATGACCTCACAATTGATAAGCAAAGGAATACAATCACGCACTTTTCATTTTTCGCCGCGTCCACTTCATGTGTATCAACAAACTCACATGACATTGACGCAGAGAGCACATCCTCTTGGAACGTGTGTCTCTAGCTTAGCCCGTAAATAGCAGACTTCATAGATCTGAATTAGATTTCTCCCTTCTGCCTGCAATATATACTACACTATTTCTCTTCGTTATTGTTAAAATATTTATGGAATTTTAAGACTCCTCAATTCTCATCAAAAATGTTCTAATATGCTTCGCACTGTATGTGCAACCATTTCGACTGTGAAGGACAAGATAGCTTTGGAATTTTCCAGACTCCATGGTGTCAATCTTTGTCACGTTGTGAAAGTATCGTGTCCATTTAGGAAATACGGCTGAAAACTATAATCATTAAGATTGAAAATAAATATTTTAAAGGGGGAGGAACAGTGCTTTCCCAAAGTATTGGCGACAACTTTATCAGGAACACTCTGCGGAACAACGGCGCCAGCGTCGGATATCGCTCGGGATATAAATCACATGCTCAACTCAACGACATCAGCCGAACCTGCTGGGGCATGATCCAACACGACGGCAGTGGGATACAAGTTCAGGTGAAACGTCAAACAGATGTGCTGTTAGAGCAAAACTGGATTTACGATAGTCCCAAATATGGACTTCGCTTTGACGGGGCTCCTCCCAACATTGGGAGAAACGGTACCATGAGGAGAAACGTCATTAGGAAGACAAACGGGATGATGGTCAAGGGAGACAACCACATTGTGGACCACAACTTGATCTTTCACAAATTCACGAAGGGAGGCGACCATGATGGACAAGGAAGCAAATGCAACCTCTGTGTGCTTTGGTACGAAATGCGTTTAATTCGTTAGTAGCTTTTGTTTTGAGCGTCACGCTGTACTTCTCGCAGTGGTACACCCTGACAAGGGGCTATCGTATCAAAACGTCCACTTTGAAACTCTCTACGGTGTCGAAATCATAATGCATTTACTGTTTCACTACAGGAGGAGAACTCGCAAAGGTGATGGGAGTGCAATGGGCTGAAACCTCCAAAAACCCGGATCGAAAGCTCTGCATTTGACTAAGTGTCCTTTCAGATGGGAGATTTTATTCTCTTATTACACTTCTCTATCTAACAGTGCCCGTCTGTCGGTGGTCATCTTGGAGGCAAACCTAGGCTAAATTCTTGGGGGAGTGGGGTAAGGGAGATAACCTGCGATAGATTAGTATCCTATTACAGGACAGAAACAGAAACCCGCAATTGGTGAAAAAAATTAATTGTTGACGCATTACCTTTTCAACCCTCTATTACATGTACTTCATCTCCATCTCTTTTGCCCTTGTTAACCTATTCGCCCCTTCCCTCAAAACAATGTTATACCAATGTTGTACCATGAACTTTTACCTACCTAAGGCAACCTTGAATGGAGGAAGGGGTCTTATCAATGACTCAGGCTGTTGTAGAAACAGGTGTTATTCTACACATGAATAAAACTCTTCAAATATGATGTGTCAACTATTTATAACGCTGATTGCAGGTAAGCGTTGTCTATGTGGTTCAGAAAAGTACAAGATAAGTTGGGTTTCTAGTTAGAACGCTATCTTAATATCCCTATCTCATTCCAGTGTTTGCTTTCATTCATCATTCAGGTATGTCAGAGAAAACCCAGTGTCAATCAATCATAATACTTCAGTCGAGTACAACGCGGCAGACATCGCAAATGGCGGCGTACACAACAAAAAATTGTTCTCCATGAGCGGTGAACTCAAAGATAACATCATTGGCGACGTGCGAACTGAACTAATGGACCCAGACAATATGGATTTCCGACCTCGACCAGAGTCTGCCTACATCCAAAACAATGTGGGTCCCTACAGCTTCGAGGAGACGAAGAGAAAGTACTGGATTCCTGGACGGCAGCTGTACAAAGCTAGCAACCCAGTCCCTCCCGATGGCTCCAATACTGTAAAGGCGGACAAACGCGACGTGTTGATGTGGCTGAATGGCTTCCAAGCCACCACCCATTTTGTTTACCTTGGAACCTCGTCTGATAACTTAAAGCGACAGGGCGTTGCAAGAAATGGAGACAACGTCGTGAAAATCCGGAAAGAGCTTAATGGCGGCGTGAAGTACTACTGGCGGGTAGATGCCAAGTTGAACGCAAAGGTCACCCATGAGGGCGACTTGTGGTCCTTTACAACGATAGAGTAAACAGAGGAAGAGAAGGTAGCAATCAATGATGCACTTAGCGACAAGCAAAGGAAAATGTAAGAATCGTTTAACAAGTGAAAAAGCAAAAAAAATGTGAGAGAAAATAAACAGCAGTTTATCATCATTCGTGGTTCACAGTGTGGTGCTAGCAACCAAAAACAAGTACCAAATAGTATTATAACATAATCAAAGTAAAGCGCGCGTTCTGATTGGTCAAGTTCCAAATAGTACTATAACATAACCAAAGTAAAGCGCGCGCCCTGATTGGTCAAGCTCAAAATAGTATTATAACAACCAAAGTAAAGCGCACGCTCTGATTGGTCAAGTTCCAAAAATAGTAATCTAGAGGACTGCCAGCTATAATAAAAACAAATAAAAAAATTAGGGAACAGATAACGGAAGGATCCTTTCCGAATTGCGTCTTTCTCGTTTTATCTATCACGCCTGCATGGCCTTCGTCTTTTCAGCGCTAATCTGAAGTGGGACCATGCAATAAAAGTTCCGTTTATGTTAATATTCTTCTGCTGGCGCCCTCCTCAAAAACATTCCCAATCTTCCAATCTCTTAATATTCCAACTTCCTCTTCTGACTGATGTACACTTTCTTGCAAATTTGTGAAGAGAATTAAAGAGCTGTGCCGAGATGCCTCTCACTGAAAAACTAACTAATATCACTAGAGGAAGGCTGTCAATCACATTCTTCGCCACCACAGCAGAACACAACTGAAGACACTGTGCAGGTTACATTACTTCATTGAAATGTCTACTCAGCGCACCATAGAACATATTTAACAAATGGTAAACACCACAGCGTACACTATTGAGTTATGGATGCACGCGGGAGGTTGCTAAGCACGAAAGAGGCGTAAGAGTCGCTCGAGGCGATAGCCGAGTGCGACTCTAGCTTCTTGAGTGCTTAGCAAACCTCCCAAGTGCATCCATAACTCAATAGTGTACGCTGTGGTGTTTACCATTTGTTTTATAACATAACATTGATACATTGTAGCTAAAGAGTTCCCTTTTATTTAACAAATCTTACGTGACCAGAAAAAACAAGCACACGCGGAAAAATAGTCTTTGCATTTGCTCACGTCAGCAGCATACACCCATGGGAAAATGGGGGATGCTAAATTGACCAATCAGAGCACGCGCTTTACTTTGGTTATGTTATAATTTCCTTTCTTTAAATTTATTCCTCTCTTATGATTTCTTTCACTTTATTACTGGTCGTCTCTTGCACAGCGATCTCTTCTGTGACAATTTTCTTATTCAATGGCCTGAAAAAAAAAAAATAGTAAGAAAACAAAAATATAAAGATTCAATGATTGGCTACAAATGTGGCACATTATACACCAAATGCAAATTTGGCATCAAATTTGAGTTTCCATTGTTCTGGACTGACTAGCCTCTCACACATGTAAAAATCCTTTAATTTGTATTTCCATGTGAAGACAAGGCTAGTGAGTCTAGAACAATGGCAATTCAAATTGGACGCCATATTTGCATTTGGTGTATACCAAACACAATCTGCTTGTAATAAAAATAACTAAAATTTCTTTTTTTTTTCTTGTTTTAACCAAACACTTCATTATGATCGCTCACTATCACCACAAAATGCTCCAATGAAACTCAATTAAGAGAACTGGATTGATACACTTTAACCTTGTTGTTACCTAACATGCTGTATTTGAGAAGAGGTTCACATACTGTGCTGTATTAACATTCACTTACTCAATGTAAGATCCTCAATCTTTTCTGGCATGATTGGTACTGTATTCAAACCAGTTCTTTTGTTAAATTCCGTTAGAACTTCTATCTCCTTAGTTCGCATCTACAGAGTAAATGAAAATGAGCCCTTGCCAAAACACAACTTTAAATTAAAATATATACACTTTAGAAAAGTACTTGCAAACTAAGAACTGATTGATATTTCCCCCCAAATTGTCAAGGGAATTTGACATTTCATCAAGATAGCACATACCCTTTGACAAGTTCCTCAATTATGTATCATCAACTCCTTTTTGGATTAAATAAGTATTGAAATTGTAGAGAGATGGTGTTGGTCAGAGAATGCCAAGTTAGACCCTGTGCAGAACAATCTATTGCAAAAGTCTACTTACGATAAACAACTACATGACTGGCCGGATATGAGGGAGTGAAACTTAAGGGTGCTCTTTATTAATTTTGTAGCTGTGCTTCACAGACCAATGTTTTGTTCTCATACCATTTTGACATCTTCTAGGATCTAATCAGACACACAGCAACATGGAATCCATTTCTTAACTACATGTACCTTATTAAGCTTCTGTTGAGTATCATGTGTATATCCAAGCAAGTGAAAAAGGCCATGGGTTATTACAACCTGAAGTTACAAATAAAACCTCAAACTGAATTCTAGGTGTACATGCAGTAAAGTACATTGATAAGTGAGAATCAGCTGAGTGACCTACTGGTATGTAATCATCCAAATCTTTGCTGTCAACCTCACAGTCTTCAACAATTTTTGGAGTTCCAAGGACAATATCACCCAGTGTGTAATCATCAAATGGCCGTGGAAGAGGTGGCAGGACACCAGGGGTTAAATCCTGTGGAACAGAACCATCAAAGACATACGGAGACAATCTCAGGGACAGTGGTTTGTTCACAATAAACCTTTATCCAACTGATACAGGACTAATTTTAAAGCTGTCTCCTTGAATTTTCTTGATTCTCTAAAAACCATCTGCAAAAGACTTGGTCACAATTCTTTTTTTTTTATCTTCTTGGTTCATTGTGGAACTGGATCAAGCCTATACATAAATATTTTTTCTTTCTTAAAGAGAGCCATAAGGCATTTCAAATGACGTTAATATTAATTAGCATAAAGGTCTGGTTGAAGCAAATTTTAATGCAATTGCAGTTCCTATGTTTTAACTTAATTTCATTACAGGAATAACTGCTGACTGATGGTCTAACAGACTGAAAGACTAAAAGAATGATAGATTGACTATTAATTACCCATAAGTGACTATAAATTATAAATTGACTGAATTGCATGCTTGACAGTTACTCACTAACTGAATGACTGTATAATTAAGAGAAAAAGTGAGAACTCCATCAGGAAGCTCAAAATAAAATTTAGAATTCCTCATCTTCTAATAAAATTATCATATTATCACAACAAATCTTTTTGTACTGACCTCAAAGCTTGGAAAGCTTAAGATGTCGGTAACAACATTTCTTCTTTTGTAACGCAAATTAAGGCCCTTGATAAAACCTTTTCCAACGAAAAGAACGTTCACATCAAAATGACTGATTCTTAAAATGTCTACAAGGGTATTACAATTCTGTAATAAGCCAGGCAAGTTTAGAAATGTGCGACCCTGTAGATTTCTGATCAAAACTACCATATCCTCAATTCCTCATTTCGTGCCCCGCGCATTTGCTTATGCTTTATGTAGGATTTGTGACGTATACCATGACCTCAGTATGGGTCACTGTGATCAAATCACCTTCTCAGTTTTTATTTTAAACGTGTTACAATAAATGCTATTCGTGGTATTGATATTCAATGTATTTCTTACACTTCATCTCCATTGCCTGGTTTCTGGACGTTTCGTCGTTCCAGTTTTATAGACACGAATCGAATCTAGATTGCAGGGGTCGAGACATGGTGGCTCATACACAAACAGATCATTTGTTCAAGTAAGCGACAGACCCGTCAGCGGTTTTCCCTGAAAGTATTTATTTCGAAAATCATTTTTCCAGAAATGAAAACATGGGGAAAGAACGGAAAAGGAAAGCAAAGAAAACCACTTCAGCAGCGAAAAAGAAAGGTAATTTCTTTTTTATGCAGGGTACTTGATTATAATTCTTGGAAATTGCCAGTTTAAAGTCTATTTGTCATAGCAATAGCATCTTCTTTCCTCACTTTGCTTTGTCCACGTGCAATCTTGTTTTCAGTGTTTTAAAACAGCTGAATCAGGAAGTTACGTTTAACTTTTTTCTTTTCGTTCCTTCAAGACTCTGTTGTTTTGAACAGTTTTTTTGTCCTTTTATCTTTCAATTCCATGACTTTTTGACAATGCGATCGATGAAGCTATCGTATGCCCTTATGATTCAAAGAGTCGATCAGAGCTGGAAGTTTATTTGCTGCAGTCAATACTACAAATGATTCAATTTTTGTTTAAACTGTTTTATCCATCACAATTGTTTTTTTGTAGAATAGTATCATATTAATTAATGGATTTATGTTCCATCAGGATCTTCCTCTGAACATAGTGAAAAACCTTTGACAGACTCAGGCAAATCTGATAATGGTGGTAAAACTGATCTGGTTCAAGAAAATGAGAGAATAAAAGGAAAGAATAGATACAGCATAAAAGATCTACTAAAGCAGGTTTATTTTTTTAACATGTCTACTTGCAATGTATTTCCTAGGCTTATTCTATGATTATTAATGAAAAACCAGAATTTCTCCAGTTTCTAAAACATGATATCTCCACCATGGTAACTGCAGTTTAAACCATGGCTAATTTTAATTTAATATTTTCTGTAAGTTTGAAAGCAGCTTCCTTTTTTGAGAGGATAAGTATTTTTGCTTTGAGAACATGTTTCATTTCAAGTTGGGAGTGAATATCGCTTTTCTGCGAATCAAGTTTGCATGTAGATGATTGACTTTGTTTTATATGATTATATTATGTATGTCTTCAGATTAATAGTACTACACAACTGAGTGTTTGCATTTTTTATAATTTTGCAGGTAGACGAGTGTCTTGATAATTTTAATTATGAATTGGCAGTGAAGTTCTGTGAGAGAGCTCTTTGCATTGAACCTGATAATATGGAAGTATTGGAAATGGCTGGATCAGTATACCTTGAAACGGGAGATATGGATAAGGCAAAATCAGTATCCTTAAGGTTGTGACCCCTTAAAGGGACTATAGTATGTAGCATCTATTTTTTCCTGACAGTATCACCCCTGAATCACACATAAAGGTCGTGAGAATGAAGGAAATAATCAACATTAGTATAATTTCAGAGCTGAGCAAAGAGTTTCCAGCAATCTGATTGGTCGAGCAGTTCCTAATATGATGCTATATAAACCGCTCCACGTGGTTTATATAAAATAAAATGTTAAAATAAAATGTTAATAAATGTTACTAAAATGGTA
Source organism: Stylophora pistillata (assembly GCF_964205215.1). Taxonomy (NCBI): domain Eukaryota; kingdom Metazoa; phylum Cnidaria; class Anthozoa; order Scleractinia; family Pocilloporidae; genus Stylophora; species Stylophora pistillata. The sequence goes on from NC_142530.1 coordinate 25,463,515, forward strand.
TGATTTTAGAAATTTCTCTGTTGTTCAGCTCTGAAATTATACTAAAACAATTATTTGCCTCAGGTTCGGTGAATATTGTCTAATAATCCCCTTGACTTCATTTTAGAGATTATTCGACGATATTCACCTCGCCTTTGGCGAATAATTGTTAAATAGAAACTCATGATTGTTAAACAAATTCTCCTTGTCAGCATCATAGGAAATATATAGAGAACAGTGTGGAGAATATGCAGACTAATGTTAGGGTGCAGAGAGTTAAGTTTGATGCTTTTGATGAAAACATTCTGCTCTGGGTTTCAGTTATTTCAGTTTGAAGATTTTGATTGGAACTCTGACTCTCTTGTCCAGCCTTTAACCCCAGGCTCCAGGTTAAGGTCATTTATTTGTTAATGGTGACTAGCAAAAAATGTTGCAGTCTAATCCTTGCAACATGAGTTGCCAATTTTGGTGATCTGCATTTGGTGGTAAATTGTAGCAACTTGTGACATTTTTTTGCCTTAGTTGTTATGAGATGAAGCCTGCATGTTGAACATGTTACATCTCCCAATAATTCTGATACAAAAGGTCACAAGAGTAGTCAACGAATTCATCAACTATATATAGGATCGTATATGTGCATGATCCTTCGCAGTAAAGCACTATTTGAGCAATAGTGAAAATCAGACCTGAAAAAAATTTCGGGCCTGTACGGGATTCGAACCACTGACGTCTGCGATACTAGTGCAGCCGTACAGGCCTGAAATTTTTTTCAGGTCTGATTTTCACTATTGCTCAAATACTGCTTTACTGCGAAGGATCGTGCACATATACGTTTCATAACCGCAGTTCATACATATGTTTCATATGTTTATTGTTGTTTGATTTATCATCTACGGGTTTATGTCGAATTAATTTGATGGCCTGCTCCCAGTTGGCTTGTTAGCTCAATTGGTAGAGCGCTGCACTAGTATCGCAGAGGTCAGTGGTTCGAATCCCGTACAGGCCTGAAATTTTTTTCAGGTCTGATTTTCACTATTGCTCAAATAGTGCTTTACTGTGAAGGATTGTGCACATATATGTTTCATAACCGCAGTTCATACATATGTTTCATATGTTTATTGTTGTTTATATATAGGATGTTTGAAATAATGAAAAAAAAAAAAAACACCAAATTTCCATCACTTTATATCAAATTAAAATGTTACAACTACAGGGACATGTTAAGCCATCTCAATAGAAAATTACATGGTGCAATTTAAATCTTCAGAGGTTTTGGGGCAAGTTATGTTTTTATTTCTTTAACAACTGAGTGCTTTGAAAATGCTGTAAGGATATCTCCAGACCAAGGTTATTCAAAATACATGAATCTTGGTCAGTTGTTGGAGGGTCAAGAAGCAGTTGCCACCTTTAAAAAGGGAATTCAGTTGATGATTGCTAGCAAAGATAATGAATCTTCTCAAGTAAGTTGAGTTCATCCATTAGTTTTCTTTTTACAATTAGTAATTGGCATGCAATACAACTAGCCCACGAACCAAAACTTAGCCTTTTGTCTTGGGAATTAGTTGCCAAATGAAGCAGATTACTACTTCTGAGCCATCATTGCCTGATCAATGAGATTTTACTACTAACAATAAATGTCCCCCTTTTGAACTGAGTTCTCCCAATAGATCACCAGTACCCACCCTTACTCATTGTTGAGTAGCTTGCCCAAGGGAAATGACATCTGCAAACTGTTTGTACTGTTTTGACTTCAGGCATCTGCAAGTGATAGCATGGCTGCATCATCCAATGAAATATCAACAGCTTACTGCTCCCTGGCAGAAATGTATCTCACTGATGAATGGTGAGCATTTAATTTCCATGCACTTTTTTTGCCTTACAACGGCAGGAAGCAGCTGAAAAAAGCTTGTTTGTACATTTTTAACTAAAGTATATAACCTCTTAACAATAAAACCACTGATTAGGGAAAGCTGCATCAACCAGTTCTTCTGTCAAGTGGACACATTCATCTAGCAAGTCTCAAAATCTTCTTTTGATGATTTTATTCAAAATATACCAGTCTGAAGTTTTTCATAATGGTTAAGAAGCAATAATTTTGGAAAATTAAGACTTGCATTCCATAATTTTAAAGTTTTAAAGAAGAAGCAGACAGCAAGTGCTATGAATGCTGTCAGAAAGCTGTTGAATTTGACCCAACCAACCCTGAAGCCTTTCAGCTGATGGCCAGCTGTCTGGTGAGTCAGCAAAACATGGATGAGGCACAGAAGATGCTAGATAAGAGTCTGGAGCTGTGGCAAGGAAAAGATGAAGAACTTCCTGAGGTTTGTGTAAAATATTTGAAGCCTTTTAAACTGTTTAATTTATGATATTGTTTCCAGACCCTAGGTTCCATCTCCTCTTGGTTGAATGAGCTTACAACACACATCAGTTGGCAATAATATCCCTGAAAATACATTAAATTTATGACAAGATACATCTTTTTACACCTAAGTGGTTTGATTGGTTCTTCATCATTCTTTGGATTTCTTTTTGTGATTGGATAATGAATCATAAGCAGTTCTATAGTTTTTTCCCTAAGCTGTGTTCAGCATCACTGAGATTCTTCTCAGTGACTCACACAAATAATTGTTGGTATTTATTTACACTCACTCTGATTGTAATTGTTTTAGGCACCAGTGCCTCCATATGAAACCAGAATTACAACAGCAAAGCTGCTGATTGAGTTAGAAAATTATGAGGTAAGGAATTAGTTGAAACAAACCATTTAAATAAAAAAAATTCATCAAAATTTGCTTGCCAAATAGTTTTTCAGTGTACATTGGTTATGAGAATTTGATGTTCAATCAAGGGAACAACTTCCATCTGATAAATCTGAATATTCTCATTACCTGTTTGCTGGATAATGTATGGATATTATAGAGAGAAGTTATATGTTAATCACATCTAGGAGTTAGAGGGTTAACATATGTACATGTAAGTGTATCACATGCATTGCTTTGAGTAATGATGTTTACCCCTTTTGTTACAGACTGCTGGTTCAGTCCTCGAAGAACTTATTGAGGAAAGTGATGAAGTTTCTCAGGTACTGTTAATCAAGACGTAAACAGTATCTTGACTCTGATGGTTTTATAATGTTGCTTTCCTTTCATTTTTGAAATTTTGTTTGAAATACATTGTACAGAAGACCCCGGTTGTTTGAAGGTTGGATAACGAGATCCATTGGACGAATTTCTGTCCGAAGGATAGCACAATACATTTTGTTAACGCTTATCCATTGGACAGATATTGATCTGTTGGGATTGCGGTGCCTTCTCTTTAAACAATTGGGCCCAAAAGGTCTTAGGTTTGACCCTTATTTGGAACAGTTAAAGATTAAGAAAAAAAATTGTGTTTTTTTTACGTGTATGTGTGATTTACTGACTGAAAAACTTCATGACTTTCACTTTTCACTCGATAGGTATGGTATTTACTCGGCTGGTTGAATCATATCACAAATCAGGACAGCATAAGCATCAGAACGTGCCTGGAACAAGCTCAAAAAGTACGTAAGGGTTTTCATGTTGGTCTCCAAGCGTTATATGTAACACATACCAGCTGTTAAATCTTAAAAGAAAAATGTTAATTGTTTTGCCACAAGCATCGGAAAAAGAAAAAAAAAACTGCGTTTCTACCAGGAATCGAACTCCAGACCTTTTAAACTATGCTTTGTTTTCTATTCTTTTTTTTTTTTCCAATCTTTATTTCTTCAAACCGAAAAACATCCTGTCAAATCCCAATTCGACGCGCAAAACAGTGAATAAAAGAGGGACATTGTGTTGATGTACTACTGCTATTTTTTTCAATGTATATTTAAAATGTTCTCAGCTTTTTACACAATTCGGATGTGATGATCAGCCTATGATGGATCACGTGACTGAAATGCTGGCAAGTTTACCTGAAGTTGAAAACCTGGGTGAAGAAAATGGCAGCTTGGAAGACAACTCTGACGCTGATGACGGCGAAGAAGAAGAAGAAGAAGAAGAAGAAGAAATGGACATTCAATAACAAAAACGTATTTTAATATTGAATAATACCTCTAGAGACTAAGAGGATACGCGAAGAACTTTCAAGTGATGAATACTCGAATTTTGTTAGGAATCAATGACTTTTGAACTACAAGAGCAAAACCCGCCATGGCCTATGGGCTTTCTAACATACAGTTACTAGCAGTTTGCAAAAGAAATTGTGCTAAAAAAAATCGATCACTATTACATGTGAAATGGTACAGATTTCAGACATGGTTGCCCTCCCCACGCAACCTGGTTTCTAGTGGATAGCATTATCCAACCTTCGACCAACTGGGGCCTGTCGACAAATATTGGCGTTTCGAGCATGCTCGGTACAGTTTTTGTCCCAGGAACTGTCATTTACGGCAAATCTTCGTAAGGAACCGAACATTTCCGATCTTTTATCGACGTATAGTCGGCGTCATCAAAGTGTTCCTGTTCTTCTTGGGTTCCCTACATCTTGGTATACGTTCGAAAATTTATTGGACATGCTAAGAACTGTTCTTGCTCTTAAGCTGTTGGTAACGGGAAAACTTCCATTTTTGTGAACTTTTTCCCTTCCTGCATGGATTAACGACAAGATTCTGTCTGTCTTTAGACAAGTCTAAACACGTGCCTGTCCAGACGTGAACTATGCTACCCTGGAAAAGAAACACGAAATTATAATAGCTGAACCCTTCTTAAAACTCCCACTAGTGACCGAGAGAGAATTTCTCATGAAAATATCAATACAATAACAAACAGGCGAGTGATGAGAATAAAACAAAATGTTAATTAGCGGGTTATTAGCTAATCCATAAACAAATTATCCGAATTTGCATAATAAAAATGGTATCACAGACAGTGAGAAGAGCTGCTAATAGGATCTTGGTCGCGAATAGTTTTTAGGCCAAAGCTTCCCGCAGAGTTGATTGCAGGGTCAGTTGCATGACCAAATCACGCAGAGAATCATTTTACTTGTGCCAAACGCGACATAACGCACGCGAGCATGTTCGCGGAGTTTTGGTTTAACTCCGTCTGTTTGCCGATCGGGTAAATGAAAAGTTGAGCGCTTCGGCCGTTTTTTTGTTTTTTTGTTTTTTTTTATAAGTTATAACTAGCCAAGGAACGCAACAAGGCGAAAGCAAATTGATGTGGTTCACCTTTTTGTTTGTTTGTTTATTTTTTCTCTTTGTTGTGTTGTCTGTTTTTGTTGAACAAGTTTTAAGCCATGTTCCAACTTTACCTTTCTCTTGTCGTGTTTCCATTCCTGATTTCCCCTCAAAGCATGACACGTGATCATCTCAACAAAGCTTCCCGGCTCGCTGTTCGGCGCGTCCAAACACTTGTCATCGCCGAACTGAATTTCGTTCATCTTCGTCAAGGTGAAAAACTGGAAGCGGAGGGGGAATCATCGTAAGAAACGATAAAAAAATCCTGTGATGGCCGACTTAAAGGGTATATATATAATTATAGAGAATTACTTTTGTCATCAAGGACGAAGCTCATGGAAGAGGGAAGGGTTACCGCTTAAAGGTGCATGTGACCGCTCTTTGGGGAGAGAAGAGAATCTACCTTGCATGCTCCCAATTGCTGGTGAGACGATGGTAACTTTCCTCCTACGCGAAACGGAGTGGAAATGAAGATAGCATGAACGAGCGCGGCGTGATGTCCGGAACTCGTTTATTACTAATTCGTCGTTGCACTGGCTGAAGCTCTGTCGCTTAACTTCCCATGACTTTGGGAGGCACCGATGATTGATTTAACTAGCCACAATTTTATGCACTTAAGGTGGTCAGCAGGTCGGGAACACGTTACCTGGTTTCCTCCCATGCCATGACAGGTGTACAGTCCCACGCGGTCTACTTTGGCCGATTTCTCTCCAAGCGTGTCCACACATAGAGATGAGCCTGGATTTCGTATCTAAAATTGAGGTGGAAGTGCTGGTTATAGGAGAATGTGCGTATAACCTGACAGCATTACCGCGAATTTTTTCTATATGAAAGGTATATTAGGGGCTTAAGCACAATGAAAAACAAATCATGTCCATGGGTTATATTATTTTTCCGGCACACAGACACAAAGTGCGGCAGTTGCTTAAATAATCCCACAAATTATATGAGAATGGAGCCACCACGCAGCACTTTATTTTACCTCGCCTTGCGCCGGGGGATTGGGATCCACTGAAGCCATATCCGTGAACACGTTTTCCAGATACCATTTAAAGCTCTTACAGCCCAGTCTCTCTCTTAGCTTTACTCGCTCGCTTATGTCTCCAATATCGACGCTTTTCTCTTCATCAGTTTTCCTCCTGTAAGTTAGACGAAGTCTTCACTAGATCAAATGTGTACAAGTGGGTGCATCAGTGCGCCATTTTTTTTACCCCTACCACATTTTGACGTCATCTTATCTATTACCGAACAGAAACTAGGAAAATGAATGGAATCTATTTGTTAAATTGACTGCAAACAGTCTCCTTTCACAGCGTGATCTATCGACAATTACACGATTTATAACACTTCTCTATTGTATCAGTACCTGTAGTAAAATTCCTTGTACTCGTCCAGCCATACTTCGGCCAGACGATTGAAGTTCTTCGCCAGAGTGACTCCAGTACCCTTAGGAAACTTGTAAGGTGACGTATATTTACGAAACACGTGACCAACACGTGAGCATGGTACGATCTCCAACTGTCCTCCACACATCCATACCTTGGTTAAAGACAAGATGATTTGTGATTCATCACACAATTGTCGCAGCAATCGTAAAAATATGCAGTTCAGCAAAATTCTTGCATTTCATGCTAGATTTAACGCCTAAAGGAAAATCATTCCTTATTTGTTGTGTTGATTAAGTTTTAACTTAGATCCATATAAACTTTGTTTTAGGACTTTAAACAAAGAGGTCATTTCTTCGCACTGCACTGTTAGTGAAATCTTACTGTTGTGCGCTTGATTTCAGATTTAATCTACAGAAATCGATTCTGAAATTTTTGATGTCGGGGACAGATTTGGAGAGATGGACAAGGGAGTATGTCCTTTAGTTTGTTTCTGAAGTAATTAATGTTTTGTTTGTTTGTTTTCGCTGGCATGTTCCTTTTCTATAAACAAAAGGTGCATTGGAGTGGCATGCCGAGGTTTAGTTATCACCACAATATTTCCGGTCGCACTGACATATTAGTCTTACTCTGAAGGATAGTTCCAGGTTCTCCCCTCCCCAAATGTCCATTTGGTCGTCATATGATCCTAGGTCGTAAAAATACTGTTTATGCATCGAGAACAAACCGCCCGCCATAGTAGGACTCCTGAAATGAAGAATAAGCAGATATGAACCAAAATCTCAAAAGAGGGACAGAAAGCATACAATGGAGAGATATTTTCTTCGGTGACAACCGGTCAGTAACATGCACTCAATCGTAGATCTTTTGTCTGATCAGAGGGTCACTAGTCTACTCAGAATATCATGTTAGTTGCTCGGTCGGCAATCCATATCGTCAGCTTGGAGTATCATTCGTCTGTTCGGAGTATCAGTCGTATGCTCGGAGTATCAGTCGTATGCTCGGGAGTATCAGCCGTCTGTTCGGAGTATCAGTCGCCTGCTCGGCGTATCAGTCGTCTGTTCGGAGTATCAGTCGTCTGTCCGGAGTATTAGTCGTATGCTCGGAGTATCAGTCGTCTGCTCGGGAGTATCAGCCATCTGTTCGGAGGATCGGTTATCTGCTAGCCGTATCAGTCGTCTGTTCGTAGTATCACTCAGTCGTCTCCCAGAGTATCGATCAATCGTCAGCTCGGAAAATGTATCGTTTGTTGAGGGTATCAGTTGTCTAATGCGGTCGGATTAGAAATCGTCTGGTCGGGATTTCATTCTTATGGTCGGAATGTCAGTCGCATGGTCGTTTGTGTGATAATCGTTACGTTCCTCAGAGTTAGGTAGGCTGATTCTTAAGATGGCCTCTATTACGATTGTTAAAATCCTGGCAGTCAACAACAGCGGTGTTTTGTGGAGCTTCCCTGACGATCTTTCGCCGTTACGACAACTGAAATCGACTGAGACCATTTTGATGGTATTGCTAGTCAATCGTTCATTATCGTTTCACTTAAAACTGACCAAGGGAGAGTGCTACCCAGACAGCCAACAACCTTAATTTCCCGCTTGCCTTATGAAGTCTGTTTCGTCCTCTCTTCGTTTCTTTTCCTCTTCTGGAATGGCTTTCCAGGTAAAGAACAAATCCCATGAAAACCCTCCGCGCTCATAAATCACGTCTGATGTTTGATAACCAAAGTCGTCGGCATTTATCACTTCTATCACAGGACACACGACATTGGTGCGATTCTGCGCAATCCGAGCCAGTAGCGGTTCTAGCCACCCTTCAGTTGCTTCACAATGAGAGTCCAAGAAAGTTAAAACCTCCCCTTGGGACACCTCGGCTCCGCGAAGCCGCGCTCGAACCAGGCCTTCCCTCCGAGACATCCGAATAACTTTAACTTTTTCAAATTCGCTAAGTTGTTCCTCCAACGGCATTTTGAGGTTCTCTGTTAAATTTAATGAAACAATTAAACGGTTAGATATGTCATTTAAGTTTCGGAAATTAAGAATAATCCACAGAGATAAAAGGTTATAAAGTCGGCGTTTAGGCAATAAAAGGGGACTGACGAGGTAAAAATGCAAAGCACGAGTTGATGTTCACCCACAAGTTTTATGGTAATTCACTGATTTGTTAGACTACGAGCAATCCCTCGTTTTCGTCGAAGTCCTCACGAGTAAGAAAAAAAAAAAAAAAACTGAAAAAAAAAATTAGATGCTAACGTCCCGCGCGGAACAGTGTACAAGTACTACTTTTCCCAGAGTTCCGTGCGGTGCGCTAACGCCTTGTTTTTTTCTTTTTCCACTTATGTTTTTGTACAAAGCGAAGTAACTGAGATAGATTTAATTTCTTACGGTATTCACTGAAGTCATCTACCAACACAATGTCAGCCAGGAGATGTGGAGGCGACCGATTGAGGACACTGTGTACTGTTCTTAACAAAACGGACAGTGCCTCGTTATGGAAACAAATGATTACGCTTGTAGTCGGTAAATTAGTAGGGTATTTCTTGTGTTTTTTGCGACACCTAAAACAAACGGGAAAAATAAATTAGAATGTACTGATGGAGTTGTCTTTGACCCACATAACATACTCTATGTTAAGCAAAGCACACTTTCCAACAACAGGTAACACGACGAAATGAAAACGAAAAGAAAAAGATAGTGTACATGTTTTAAATCAGCGTTGTCATCATTAGGTAAAACAATATGCACGCTTTTGTATCTACAATTTTTCAAAGTTATTGCTCAAAGATCATGAAAGTGTGGAGCCTGAGAATGATTAGTCAGTGAAGCATTTACTTAAAACAAAAAAAGCAAAAATATAGGGTTCATGAAGTCGAGGTTTAGACCATCAACCAGGAGTATTTTTAACAACAATTTTTTAGCACAAAGGCTGCCTTTCTTCTTGGTAAGAAAAAAGAAATTATTTTAAAGGGAGGGAGGGGGATGGGGTCTGAGTTTGGTTTAAAGGAACTTGATCTGAATTATTTGCCAAATAGCTGACCATCGTAATTTACCGCCGATAAACCACTTACAAAAATAATGGTACACCTCAAGTTCTAACGTTTTCAACTCTTAATTTATGACGTCCAATAAAGATAGAAATAGAAGGATAGAAAGACACAAAGGATAGATACAATTAACTTACTTTGGCCCCCGATAGTCTTTCAGAGTTCTGTCCAATGACATATGATCACTGAGAATAACATTAAATGAATGGTTATCAAAAACATGCTCTGCTTCGTCCTTGAATCGCGGGGGTAAAGATGCAGGCTCACCGTCATCTCCTAATCCTTGTATCACATCTGCAAAGTAAGGTTTTACTCTTGGGCTTCGCCACTTCCGCTCTTTCATGTTCTCGTGTGAGGACTCGCGTGAGCGCAGTTCTAGCGAACTTCCGGTCGCGTCTAACGTTACGAACGAGTCTGTATCGAAAAAGTTCATTTGGCTGTTCATGGAAGTTAAAATGTAAAGAATGTCCACTGCGAGCCAAAATAGAGAGGTTAGTATGAACACTTTCACAAACAATCTCCGATTTCTCATCATAATGAGTCAATTCGTGACAATGACCGCAAATGTTTGTAGCGTGCACCATCCAGTCTGCTCATGTACCCTTTACGCCAAGTCAATAGTCGATCTCATCCTCTGGGTTTTCGATTTATCGCTCGCTTGAAACTGTCCGAGTCTCAACGTAAAGAAATTACTCAAAGAATTTTCAGAGCCATACCGGCTTTCAAGAGGTGAAAGAACATGGTACTCAGTTGATAAAATATTGATACAGTTACAGGTTTTTATCAGGTTTCAACCATTATCATCCACTGAGTTGAATTCACCGGTACCTGTCTACCACGGCATTCTGGGAAAATAGAAGACTGTCATTGAAAGGACTGCAATGGAATAATAGTAAGATTCCCCAGACTGAGGAGCCCGTAGACTATAGGATCGTCAAGGTTTCATTCGTGGCGCCTCCATTTTCTCACAATTCTTTACCAAGGATCAGTTTACCCTTCGCGTGAGTTTTCGTTTTAAATCAATTTAAGTAGGACAACTCCTTAGCCTCTAAGAGACACTAGCGTCAACTTCTCCTTAATTAGGATATCACTCTGAATCAATTAAGTTACAAGAATAAAAGAAATAATCATCAACTGAAGAAGCTCAGGACTGATAAACAAATCCTCCTTTTCAGCACCTCAGGAAATGTATACAGAACAGCATGAAGGGTAAGCATTTCGATAAAATAGTGTAAAGGGTTATCGTAGGTGATTCCCCTGACTCCACACCGACACGATTGAGGCTGAGCCGCGTTCTTTGATTTGTGTTGTTAGTTTATCAATAGCGCACCCCCCAGTCCCACTCTTAAACGCCAATACTTGTTTCCAGGCTCCTTTTCCTTCTTAAGAGGGGACCCTGGAAACGACCACGGCTAGGTCACTGAACATCATGTGAAGTCTCGACCAGTTCCCCGAACTAAGTTTCAACACGACATATGGACGCTCGTTTGATGCGCGAAATTACTTCTTGTAAATTACTTAAATTAATTGTAAATTACTTCTTGTACTTCTTGCAAGGCTTTCCCAAAATTTGTTGTAAAGGAAAGACGCCTATTTGCATTCCCTAAAATCTCCACAAAATGGAACTTCACACTGGAGGATGTGTTACACAAGCCAAATGATAATACTTTTATTACTACTCTTTAATTCGTCTTCAGAGATAATTTACGTCTTAAAGCTAACATCTGATTCCTGCTCCATTCTAATTTCAAATGTTATACCCACATCATATAACTTCCCTCAAGTTCCAACAGGGAATAAAAACCTCTGGCATGAAATCATACCATCTACACTATCCAAAGATTTTAAAACCTGCTGAATCAAATCTTGTTGTAAAAAAAGGAAAAAGAAAATAGGCAGCCGCACCTCCACAGAGAAGGAGGAAAAAGGAAAAGGTTGTATCTTTAACCAGTCTCCGTTCAGGTGAAGCCGCCGATTCCTAACGAAGACTACAAAAAGACTTAAACAGACAATCAGCCAATCAAATAACAAACCATTACAAATAGCACTGCGTTACATCAGACGCGTTTTCCTGCGCTTTGAGGAGATTTTTTCATTTCATTGGTTCTTTGAATCTTTTTTGTAATCTGTGATTGGCTAATGTTCAATACCCAGTTAAGAACCTCTAAAATCATACTCACTAGATTTCACAGAAACAAAAGCTTTAAGATACAAGCATCTGGATATACAACACCCAGGCAAAAAACACACGTCGATCTAGGAATAAAGTGCAGTTTTTCGGGCTTGGAATAGATTGGAAAACAATGTACTGTTAAGCCTCCGAGAGTTATCTTTACGTAAAAAAAAAAAAACAAACAAACAAAAAACAAAAATTCGTGAACGGTTAACAACGAAAACAGAATCGATTACCGTTTGCTGCAACTTCTGAGGAAGTTGGAATAGGCAAGTAACACAATGGGCCAGTGTAAATGCGCAGTTCAGAAAACAGATACTGTCTCGGTCTATAAGTGAAAGAAAAAAACCTGGCATACGAAGCTAACCCTGTTTACGTTTAGCAATATAGTACAAATTAAAGATGTGTTGACGCATTTTTCGAACTGTTGTGGTTAATACGACTGAAGTTCCTTTAAAGTAAAGAACTGCTTCGTCCAGCGTAACATCCTGCCTCCTTTCTGCGTCCCCCTTACATTTTAGCTAAGGTAGTTCGCCCCAGTAAAGGAGCACCCAAGCCAAGGAGAATAAAGCAAAGAGGCCCAATGGTATTCAGGATGCCAGACAAATGCAAATGACGAACTTGAAACATTTACAGGCTCAATTTTCAAGATGCTGATCGACAAACGGAGGCGAAGCCTCATTCAGTAACGACAACATTTAAATGAATATTTAAATATTTCAGCTGATATTTAGTTTTACGAAAAAGAAGTTCAGTCTGGAAGAGCCAACATCACAAGTTTCTAGAGAGCTGTTTTCCCTGAATGACTTCTTTAATCTCTTGCAAGTCAAGAGTCTCGTACTTCAACAGAGCTTCGGCTAAACGGCTGTGTTCCTTAGAGTGCGTCTGTAGTATATTCTTCGCTCTTTCGTAAGAGTCCTAAAACACAGCACAAGGATTCAGAAAGATTCAGACCCTCTGAAGTAAACAACTAGTGGTTAAAAACTACCCCACCCCCCCCCCCACGAATAAGCCTTTGATTGTATAAAGGTATAAGATATGCAATCTTTCCTTGTTGCTTCACGCCCTTCTATTTATCTGTCGTATTAACGATGTATTGATGTGATGAAATAATATTTTAGGAATGGAAGGGTTAAGATTCTTCGAAAGTTTGGTTTGACCACCGATTTTGCCTCCTTTTCTTTAAATCCATAAATAGATCCAACCGTTCAAAAGTCAGAGGAATATCTACTTTTTGCAGATACTGCAAACAATTTCGCTATGTCGCGTAAATAGTCGCTGAAAGAGACAGCTAACATAACTGAATTCTTGCCGTTTGGTGATTGCATAAACGTGGCTTTACCTTTCGTAATAATTGTTGCTCACCTTCAGAAGCTGCTTGACTTCGCTTTCAATAAGTGCCTGTAACTCAGGACTCGATTTCGAAACATCCTTCACTTGAACCATTCCGACCTGAGAGAGCAGAAAGAGAGCAAAAAGAGAGCAGAAAGAGAGAAATCAATTCGTCTGGCTAGACTTTTATTGAATGGTTTAGTCACTTCTACAATATACAAATTGACGAGGCGCCTTGCGGGAAACTCGGCAGCATAAGCCAATGAAAACCTCACCCAACATAACTTTATTGATGACGAACGACGATAGAAGGACATAAAGAAAGTGAACTGTTGCATGATTTCTCTATTGTTCTTCTTCACCATTCGCCTAACCACAACCCGCCACTTGAATGCTAAGTCACCACTTTTGACATCAAAGCGAGGCCACGCGTCGAGGAAGGCTACGTGCGTTCCGCGGAAACAACACTCCCATGGTCAACCCGGGAAACTCCGAACACACCCCTCCGTTCGAGAGATTGTCGATGAATGACTTCAAGGAACCTTCCCCTCTCTCGCTAATCACTTCTCCTAATTAAAATATGCTCTCCAACATATCAAACTCGATTCCGTGCTACCAATTCCTTACAGTACCTTGTCACTCATGCCGTATATAGACACCATGGCATGGGCAATCTTGTTTGACGCTTCCATATCGCTCGCGGCTCCTAACAATAAATAAACAAAAAAAGGTTTTAAATAGTGCAAAGGAACTGTGTAAAAACACCAGTTCATACAGCCAACCTTTCTCTTTCACAATATTATTACAGAGAAATAATCACTACGCCTAAACCTCGAGCACTTAAGCCGGTTTTCCTGACTCGCATCTAAATAAATTGAGCATGTGACATTCATCTTACAAATACGCTGTAAATTACAGGCAGCTAGATCACTTGTACCCATTGTGATGTTCTCTTTGCCAAAAATAATTTCCTCTGCCACACGGCCGCCCATTGCCACATCCAGCCGCGCCAGGAGCTGAGCTCTCGACCAGTTCAACTCGTCTTTTTCTGGGAGCATGGCAACCTTTAAACAAAGTTGAAACATGTGTTCAGTTACTGAGTAAATGACCTGTCTACTCTCTTTCCTCTATGAGTGGTATCTGCAAGTTTCGCCCCATTAGATTTCGTTTTAATTAAGAGTTAGGGTTCGAAGGTCTCGGCGGTACACCCAACAAAAACTTCTACCACTATTCTCCAAGCAAAGAAATGCAGCATATGTTTACGAACGTGATACCTACCATTCCCAGGGTCTGACCCCGCGGTACAATAGTTGCTTTGTGTATTGGCAAAGCTTCAGGGGTGTAAAGTGCCACAAGCGCATGTCCTCCTTCGTGATAGGCCACAAGTTCCCTATTCTTGGCTTCAATGACTTTACTTTTCCGTTCAGGACCTACAACAATATTAAGCAACATTGAGCACAAGTGAACCCACGGACAAGTGGAACACGCATTGGCCTCGTGGCGTGCGCATGAGATCAAGGATCAAAAGGCCTGGGCTCGAGCAATGATCAGGCTTTTCCCTCGTGCTATTCGATTCAGGAAGAGAAAGAATACTACTTGTAGCTTCATGCGTAGGAAATATGGATAAGTTCAAGCCTTGGGGCCACTTGTGTGAGTCGTAAGACTTTACGTAGACCTCGCCATCAGTTTTGAACAACTTTAATTAGATAATTTTCAGTGACATAATTATCGTACGAAAACAAAAGAAAGAAACTGGAAATGCTCACAAACACAATCATTAGAGATTTAATATTAAGCCAAGAGACAAAAGAAAAGCAGCTGTCAAAATCACCACAGGTTGAGACTTCCATTAACAACAAACCAAGACACTGTAACTTGTACTTGTTCGTCAAGTTCTGAGAGATGAGATGGACCAGGCGCAACCTCAATCTCGGCGAAAAGTTTAATCAAAAGCTCTTTACCTTCCATACGGCAGTTTGAACTCTTCCAATTGAGCTAGCAAGGCGGCAATTTAAAAATATAGGGAAAAACGGCAAAGTAAAGAAAAGAACCAGACTTACCCATGATGATTTTGTCTTTCGCGAATTCAAGGTGCTTCGTTGAGACGCTGGCATCTCCTTCACTTGCTGCATAAATTGCGGCTACATTCACCAAGTTGGCTAAGTCAGCCCCTACATAAAAGAGAGAAGTCCATACTATAGAGGGTACCAGTGACTCAACGTCGTAACATAAAGTACAACATTTTTAAGGTCATCACCCACCTTAATTCTAATATACCTCTGAAATAGACCTTTATATGATAACGTAGATACTATGCACGTTGTCACTGGTCGATAGTCTGTGTCTGGGGTTTGCACAACTGTCTCGAACTGTCTCGAACTGTCTCGAACTGTCTCGAACTGTCCAACTTCTATACATTCAGAGAAGACTATGTAACCAGTTCTCTCATGCTCCACTACAGATTAAATACGGCAGACATTTCCAAAAAAAATCTTACCTGAGAAGCCGACAGTTCCTCTTGCAAGCACTTCTACATTGATTTCTGCACAAAGAGACAGCAGCGAAAGATAAACTCAAACTCTAAGAACACTGGTTAGAAAATCAAAGAGTTGCATCTACATGTAAATGCTGTTACCCTGTGCATAAAGTGAAAAACGGTGAATCACCGCTATATACAGCACCTACAATGCGAGTGCAGGCTATTATCATTTTGAAGGCGGGTAGGAGGAAACCACCAATCTGTGATAAAATTAAGAAACCACTGAGAAGTTTTGCTGCATACACGACAACACACTGCAAGCAGCCCCTTTCCCTCTGCAATTCACTAGAAATCAATGGAATTAAAAAAAAAAACTTTATTAAAAAAAGGTTAAGGCTGCTGATGATTATTTTCATTTGACCCACAGTTTTTAATGGGATTTTTTTTTAATGGGACTAGAATAGATATACTGTACCTTCAGCAACTTGTACTTTCTTCAGATGCACCTTGAGGATGTCATGTCGCCCTTTAACATCGGGCATCGGTACTGTTATCTTGGTGTCAAATCGGCCAGGTCTGATTAGAGCCCTGTGTGATACGCATTTATGAAGGGTTATTTTTAATATACTAGGTGCCCCTATTAAAAACATCAAATTTTCCTTGTGCTTCAGTAACCTCTGTCATGTCAAACTTTTTCCATTGAGGAAAGGTTGTTCTAGAAAACGCTATACAATATGTGTGAAACGTAAAAAAAATAAAAGAAAAATAAAAAAAAAAAAAAAAAGACGAACAAACAAAGAAAAAATGCTACAAAACATACTTGTCCAAAACCTCTGGGAAGTTTGTTGCTCCAATTACAACTATCCCCTCTCCTGTATCAAATCTATCAAAAAGACATTTTGTACGTAAGACAGACTGCAAAATACATTCTCTACATTGTACACGAGATATTTGGTTCAAGTATGGCAGAAATAAAACCTTTACCAGCTAGTGTCATCAAGTTTATTAATACGGTTTTTGTAAGACTCAAAAGACTACCTTTAATTCAGACGAAAATATTCCTCTCCTGATTCCAAGTCTTTTGAACCAGGGGTTAAATTGAAACACAACATACATGTGCATGCATATGATGCGTTAACCCTCTCACTCCCAAAATTCTCCTTAACGTCTAACTTGCAGTTCTTGCGATGTTAGTTTGGAGAATTTGGTATTGGATCAACGG
The DNA here is from genome assembly GCF_964205215.1 of Stylophora pistillata. NCBI lineage: Eukaryota > Metazoa > Cnidaria > Anthozoa > Scleractinia > Pocilloporidae > Stylophora > Stylophora pistillata. The sequence goes on from NC_142530.1 coordinate 25,480,322, forward strand.
ATAATTCCCGGGTTTTCTTTTTTTCCTTATTCTCATCATTTGTCTGCTTAAAATTGTACTGATATTGTAAGGAGAGATTCTGTCTTCGTCACTTAGGAGAGTTAAAGGGCGAAGCACTCGTCAGTAGATCTAAAGCTGGCCATGTCACGTAACAGTTATTCATGAGCTACTCTCATATTACATTGCAGTGGTTGATGAGCCACAAAAAAAATCCTTTAAAATGCGTGGAACTTATCTTTTAAAGTGAAAACCACAGGAAAGAAAAAAAATAACTCACCCATCCAATTCAACCAGCAACTGATTCAGGGTCATTCTGGAATACGGCTGGTGATCGTGAACAATTCTTGTCCCACCGATTGCATCCAACTCATCAATGAAAACTATGCAGGGAGCATGCTCTTTTGCAGCAGCTAAAACGGAACAAAGGGAGTAATATCTGGTGATCATTGGTTGCATTTCTTTTGCACAGAATTGTATCAAATCATAATTCAATTCTCATAAGAAAACCAACATAACTATGAACGATAATAATTATTAGCTGCATGGAGGCTGGATAACTGCACTTCAGGGTGGAGCAACCTCTTGTACTCTGAACTCATGGCCACACCCTCATCTTTACTCACCAAAAAGATTCCTAACTCGTGCAGCTCCAACTCCGACAAACATTTCATCAAACTCTGAACCAGAGCAGAAGAAGAAAGGTACCCCAGCCTCGCCAGCAACAGCCTTGGCAAGAAGAGTTTTGCCTGTTCCCGGTGAGCCAATGAGAAGAACTCCTAAAAAAGAAACAAAAAAACAAAAAAACAAAAACAAAAACACACAACATCAATTAGAGGGTGACAACAAAAGAAAGGAATGGAGTTGACCTTGTACTCACCAGTTGGCATCTTTCCCCCAAGTCTTTTAAATCTCTCTGGATTTCTCAGAAACTCAACGACATCCTTTAATTCTTGCTTAGCTTCATCCACCTGAAAAATAGAGGGAATTTGGCACTATTGTTGTATTTTACACTCACCACATATAATTTATAAATCAGTCACACACAATTCTGTTTTTTTTTCCACTCTTGTAAGTCTTGAAAATCAAGTCAAAGTCTTGAAAACTCCTTTATCCTAAAAACATTTTGAGAACCCAAGATCAAGAATCAAGGGACTGTCAACATTCTTTTGAGTGGTACTTTATATATATTGTTCAAAAAGCATAAACTACAAATTGAAGTACAATCAATTTCACAACAAATTTAGGGTCATGGAATGGAAGTTCAATCAAGACTTGCTGGGGGTTACATCATACACCTTTTTTTGGGAAGATACGTTTGGGGTAAAACAGTTTTATCATTTCAGCTGAGACTGCAGGTGTACTACATGTAGGGCAAAGAAAACCAAATCAGAAATGAGAAAGTTATGCTACACAGTTTACCAGTAAAACAGCTTGAAGTAAGCTGGCCTAACAACATTTTAAAGAAAGCAATCTGCCAAAATCTGTCAAGATGTTTCAATTTGCTTTAGACTTACCCCCTGAACATCACTAAATCTGCACTTTCTGTCTGTAGTGTTGGGCTGAATATCCTTGTGACCTGAAGTTACTGCAGTGCCAAAATAACAAAAAAAACATCCTCATCACCACAGATTGACTGGCTAAAAATGGTTGAACAACACTTTACAAATATTATTGGTATGTAGCAATGCCTAGCTAAAATTTCATGTGCAGTAAAAGATGTTGTGACTGATGTGGCAAGGAGCAATAGTCTGCCATCACCACAAACAATTCATCAAAATTGGACAGAAGCAAAACAGTCATGTCAAATTGTTAGTAATGACTATTACTGCAAATACTACACAAAGAACTGAATGAAGTTTTGTTACTAATTTAAAAGAACTGATATTGAAATAAATTTAGAGAACAAACATAGCTTGAGGGTTAGAAGAATAAAAATATGAAATGAGAAAGCAATTCTAAATACTTTAAGGGGTACAAATAACACACCCATTCAATTACAATGACACAACATATGCAGCCACACAGGTTTACATGACTTTGTACATGTACTGGTACTTTTATGTTTCTGAACAACGTAATCAAAACAAATGAAAAGTTCGGGTTTAAGTTCAATGTTCAAAGTGCACTGCCCAAAACCAATCACCCATGAAAAAATGTGCATTACAATTTTGATCATTGCATCAATAATACAAATAACAAAAAAGAAACTCCAAACTTTGAACTGTTCTCTTGACACCTTATACTAACATTTCATTTGAAGTTGTCCCTCAATCAGCGAGGTTATCAGAAAAAGGGCAATCAAAAATCTGACCGTGTTCCAAAATTGTTCTCGGAAGAATGAACCTGCAAAGTAAAAGAGGGAATTCAATCTCTGCAGTGTTTTTCAAATAAAAAATTTTCAGTGTTTTGAAGAAATTGTACATCAAAACCATCTGGATCAAAAAGAAGTGTCTTCACCTTTCTGGTTTTGAGTAATGACATGTATAGGACTGTCCTCAGTTCCCGTTTGAACTAAAGGAGAGGTTGGTGCCCCATGGGATGATGTACTGCCATAATCATTGCCTGAAGACAAGATCTAAACAAAACAAAAAAGTATAGAGACCAATGATTTATGATGATGAACCCCTCTTTAATGACCTCCCCTCTTCCCAATACTCATCTGGAGCCCAAAGTTTTTCATGAACCATCTCCCTCCCTTCCGCCCTGAAAAAAAAATCTGAAATACATGAAAGACCTAATTTCAAGGCTAAAATAATGCTAGGCAGATTGTTAGGGCTTTAGATACAGTAACATGGCTTGCACTTCTAATTTAGTCTGTAAAAAAATATACCTGCAGATGCAAACCTATTGTACTGATAGTAATTCAAGTTTTCACATGGCAGGTTTTTTATACAGATCAGTTTTCATATTATCTGGGCAAAAATTCATAAGATGTTTAGAGAGTTTTTTAGATGATTCATTATCACAAAAGGCCCATTCTCTGAAAAGTCCCGTTATCCAGAACCCTAGATGTAGGTTCCCAAGGTACTCCTCAATGGTATATTAGAACATAGCTAGCAGAGCCGCGCAATCAAATTCAGTATACATAAGTGTGCTCAAAATCCCAATACTGCATGCTGATAGCGTGAGCAAATCGCTTTGCCAGAATTTGTTTTTTTCACGCGAGTGGCCATTGTTAGCGCAGGGAAAAATAATAAATTTCACAACAATAATGGATACAAACTGAGACTCTGCCTACTAGTCCCAAAACAAAGACAATTTTTCAACCTTTTCCCTTGGGCTACAGTTCTTAAATGGGGCAGAAAAAGAGAAAAACAAAGGGAAAGGAGACTCGGCATCAATGCCGTCACAATTCACTTCAATTAATATTGTTGTCCGTTTTTCACATCGGATTTGATGCACAATTCCACCAGCTATGTTCTAAAACAATTATTGGTTCATGCTTTCAGTTGTGCACTGTCTAGTTATGGAGCACATGGAAAGTTTGGAGAGCATTCAAGAAGCTAGAGTTGCCCGAGGTGATAGCCGAGGGCAACTCTTACGTTTCTTTCGTGTTCTTCAAACTTCCCACGTGCTCTATAACTCGATAGTGCACGCTAAAGCATGAACCAATAATGTTAAATAGAATTCTGGAAACCATAATTGGCCAACGAAAATAATGCTCATTTAAGGTGAATTTACTTCTCTTTTCATCAGACTATAAATATTGTGCTTTAAGTAACACATGCACATATGCATACATGTGTATTCACTTTTAACTGGTATGTGGGACAGAAGTAGCAACTTCTCAAACCAAGACTGACCTTAGCACAACCTTTGCAAAACTCAAATATCCAAAAAAAAAATGATATTAAGTTACATAGTTACCTTTTTCATGTCAACTTGGTTTACTCTGTCTGTCATCACCAATGCCTGTAAAGTTTATGATAACAAAGTTCAAGCTGCATCTTAGATCATGAAATAACTTGATCACTTACTGTACGACTTATCAAGACCTGGTAATCCCACCAGTTTCATAATAAATTAAAATCAGTAATCATTTTCAACTAAACTTTACATATTATAATTACTGAACAGAATTATAATTACTGAACATATTATAATTACAACTGGTTACATTGTATTTGCATGATGCGTAAACAAAACCCAGTACAAAAAAATTCAACTTAAGCAACTTCACCTTCAAGTATTCATTGGTCACAGATTGGTCTATGGCGTATTTTCCACTTTCATACCTCCTCACAACATAGTTTGGATCCTCCTGAACCAAAGCCTGAAAAGTTAAACACAAAATAATGGTAACAATACAGTCATTCCTGCTTCTTGTAAGTATCAAACTCTACTCCTGTTAAATCAGTTTTCATGAATTTTCTCTGAGCACAAAATGAACATAAACTGACCCGTAAATACTCTGATTGAGCCCTGGGATTGTGTTCTTCTGCATTGGCTCTCTCCTCTAGCTGCTGTATTCGCCGCAGAGAATGGGAATGCATCCCTCTGTTTTGGGTGTGAACTACAGTAAAGAATATCAAAACTTTGTGGTCACATTTTAAACATAATTGGACCACAGCTGGACTGCAGTGAAATCTATACAGCATCAAAGGTAATCCTTGTTTGTACCCTTAGAGTAATTCATCAGCGATGTCCCCAATCTATGGACCCTAAATTTTCTAAAACATACAGTTGGTACACTTACATGTTGTGTGTAGCCATGGTATTTTTGAAAAACATGTCATGAAGATGGATGACTTGTGTCTTAAATTATCAGGTCTACTTGAAAATCCTGTTAAGAAAAGATGCAATCGGCAACTCAACAGCTCAGTGAGACAAAATTAATTTTCAAGTCCTGCAATAACTCAGACAATATTTTCCAGAGTTGCTACCTGGTGACCACAAGAGGAGGTATAAATGATACTTAATCACACAAAGAAATATATATTGTACACATACATCTCACTTTGATGTAAGACCTGATCAAAATCAACCAATCACATCACAGCTTGTCAGACAAGTGATGTACTGAAGAGATAAGCTACTTTTGTTGCAGTTTTAGCTCAGAAATGTTTTCCTTTACTCTTAATCACGACCAAACGAGAAGCAGCTTGGAACACTGATTTTTATATAATTACAACCTGGTAATGCC